>NW_005843147.1:109932-128646 GCF_000455745.1 Alligator sinensis | reverse complement strand
CCCAGTGCCTGAAGCAGCACCCTGAGGGTGGCAAAGAGCAGCCGCAGCTGGGGGAAGTCAAGGAAGGCATGGAAAATGTTCTCTTCCAGCACCCCCGGGGCAGAAGGGGCAGGCCACTGAGGCCACCAGGTCCAGGTGGCGCACAAAGGTGCCAGTGGCCAGAATGCTATGCACCAATCTCCACTGGAGGTCACTAGTCTTCTTGGCGGTGTGCGCCTTGTACAGTGTGTGCCATGCTGGGGTCCTGGAAAATGCCAGAAGCCACTGCCACACAGTGTCGGGGTGGCTGGCCAGCACCTGGGCATGCTGAGTGCATACCACCCATGCATAGAGTATCCTCCAGGGCAGTGTGCCAAAGGGGCAGCCTGTGTTGCTTCTGGGGGAATGGGGAGCCTCAGCAGTGTGTCGGGCTGGTCAGCCAGCTCACTCGCCACCGCTGGAATAACTGGCAGTGGTGGGCAGGCATTGCCCACAACGTCCGTGGTGGGGAGGGCCTGGTGGGCCTGGAGGTAGCCTTCTAGGGCGGCTGCTGCCTCCAGAAGCCGGCCCATGGTGCAGACAGAGTGCAGGGCCCACCAGGCAGCCAGGGCTTCAGCTGACAGCCAGCCTGACTGAGCAGGGTCCAGGAGGCGCCCCGGGGAGTGGCGTGTGCCTTGATGAGGGCAGCCACAAGGCTGGCAAAGGCCAGACTCTGCACAACATGCTGCAGGGCCAGGTTGTGGATCAGGGGCTTCTGAAGCAGCTGCAGGAAACACAGGTGCCTGGCCTGGGAACAAAGATGGAAGGCTGCCCGCCAGGCCCGCACCATGCTGCGGTAGAATGGGGGAAGGACTGCCCCGTTCAGGAAGGTGAGGTCCAGCACAAACAACTTCCGGTCAAAGCCAAGGCCCCCCACTCAGTGCAGGACCTGGCATGCCAGCTGCCACCATGGGAGGTGGCCCTTGGCATACAGGAGCCACTGGAGGACTTGCAGTGGTAGGCAGCCACCCTGCTGGCCAGGTCTATCAGGCCCTGGCCTCACTCAATGATGGGCAGGGAAAGGGCAGCTCAGAGGAGCCAGTGGCATCCATCCCAGAAGAAGTCCACTAGGATATGCTGCAGCCTCTCGAGCAGCTCTGGAAGAAAAAGAAAAAAAAAGAAAGAAAAGAAACTCCTGGAATTTAAATAGTCAGAAGACAGGAAAAAATGAAGAATATCTGGTGGGTGCCAGTTGTTGTTAATCTTCAGAGGAAGGGGGGCTTTTCATTTAGGTAAATACGTTGCCACTCCAGCCCTCAGTTTATTGTGCAGGCTTCCCTCTCACCTTCTGCTTCCCTTCCCCCTGTGGGAGTTTCTGTTAGACCGCGACTCCATGCGGCGCCCAACGACTAGGGAGACGACGGTCCAGTTACCCATGGATCCCATTACTCATTAGCCAGAGCAGAGCAAGCAGGGAGCAAACACCAGCACACATTGCTCACAACAGCTTTATTCAGAATGGAGACAGCTTTGGACTCGTTCCCACAAGCTAAGACCTTGACTCCTGCTCTTTAGTCAATGGGCAGACTTTGACCAGAAGCTGGAAGCTTCTGAAGGCTTCTTCACCAATCACTATTCACCTTTTTGCAAATGTTCATCTCGGATGCTGTTACCAATTACGTGTTGTTTTCACATTCCAGTCTGTTTTTCTGTCTCACGTTGTACCATCTTCCACCTTTTTTGGGCCCCTGTATCTTATCTCGTACCTTAGTGTAGCTGGTTCACAGCACACAGACTCACACAGATTCACTTGCTGCTTTTTTCTCAGAAAATGGTTGACACAGTTAAGATGGTTACTTAGCATAAGCAAATGGCTGGCTTAGCTATCATTCTGCCTTGTGGTCAGCAGCTCTGCTAGGCTACAGGTTAACACCTTTTTATTCAGTTGCAGATTCAGTGCTTCCTAATATCCAAATTATTGTTACCCTAACAGTTTCTTTAATCTCCATGTGTCTCATAGAGATGTATGTGTGGACACTTCCTTCTTTGTGTGTCACTGTACCTGTTTAATTCTCAGGATAGAAGTCTGACACCATGGAAAAACTTCCATTGGTATCAGTATAGCTAAGAGTTTCACCTTCTTTGTCTGGGTGGTTGAGAACATCATGATGGGCAAATACAATTGCAACAGTTTGTAAGCTATCTTGTAGTACTTGATAGTTGTTTGTCTGTTTTTTTTGACCCCAAGACACCCACCTCTTTTGTGCTGCTTTCCATGCACTTGAACGGGGTGGAATAGAGTTGTCTTTAGGTGTCTGAGTCCACTTTTACCTAACAGGTGGAAATGGATCGGTCTATCATGCACTATTGAGGACTCAATGATACTTTCCTGACCTTTCCCTATTTGTACGTGGTGGTGCTAGAAAAAGAAGCAAATGGAGAAGCAGAAGCTTATGTCTGATTTTTCAGCAACTGCATCATCTGGAAGAGGAGAAGCTACTTGCCTTAGCTCAGCTGGAAGAGATGGACAAAGGTTTTGAAGAGGCAGAAGGAAAATGTCAACAAGCTCTCCAGGAAGATAAAATTTTTTTAAGCCAGGTGTTCCTACAGGTGAGGCCGTGTTTGGAGACACCCCAGAGGCTGACACAGGAAAGGGAGGACTTTTGTATGACTAGGCACGGGGAATTAATGTAGATTAACTGGAAAACCTGTTGACTGCAAATGACTACTTCCCCTCCCCACCCCTCCCTCCCCGAGGCAGAAGGGGATCCCCAATGTGTGTCCTTGTGCTCTTGCTCTCCCCTCTAGGACATGAGAAGCACATTGAATAGGTATGTAAATCCTCCTCTCATTCTCCTAGGAACAAGGTTAGGAATTTGAATATAACTTTTTAAGGTAGGCTTATTGCCAAAAAATGACTACTCTCCTCCACTCCATTCCACCCCCACCCCCACCCCCATTCTGATTGGGAAGTAGCTGCCTGAAGACTTTAGGCTGGAAGCTTGGGCCTGCCACCTCTTGGTGACCTGTTCTGTTCAGGTTGGTAATTATGAAAAATCTTCCTTCC
Organism: Alligator sinensis; assembly: GCF_000455745.1. Lineage (NCBI taxonomy): Eukaryota > Metazoa > Chordata > Crocodylia > Alligatoridae > Alligator > Alligator sinensis. The sequence goes on along the minus strand of NW_005843147.1, from coordinate 125,621 downwards.
CTGGTGGTTTGCAGATGGGTGTGAAATAAATCATATGTCACCATGGTTTCTATTTCATTGCCTAGTGGATACATAACAGTTTTCCAAAAGCAACGGATCATATTGGCTGTGATGGTAAGTAAGTCAGGGACTGTAGTGTCAATTTTCCTTATATCGGTGCCAATATGGTATGGGACCAATGAATCGGTGTACCTCTACTTTTAACCACATTAGCAAGCAGCTCATATAAATAAAAACTGACTGAATTGCTGATCCTGCTGCCTGTGTCCAAGAGAAGGAAAGTGAAATGTGGATGTGTAACTATCAGGAATCAGGAATTTCTGAAAACAGCAATTCTGCAGCTGCATAAGTTCCACGTAGGTGCCAGGGCTTCTTCCACATAACTGATGACAGTGGCTTAGTGTGGGTGTTGGATGAGGTGTGGTCAGGAACATGTGGCCAAAGCCAGGGCTGTATGAATGCACAGGCAAACTAAGCACATGCTTGGGGCCCTGAGCTGTGACGAGTCCTCGTCCTTCGCTCCAAGGTTGTGGCACCCCTCAGGCAGGCAGCTAGTGGGCCGGGGACTGCCCCAGCTTGGAGACTTCCCTATATATATCCACACACATGTCCAGGAGGGCTCCGGAAAGAGTTGCATATATATATATATATATATATATATGTATATGTATATGTATATATATAGTAGGGGACCATATGTTACATATATATATATATATGTATGTATATATGCTGAACATAGTATATACTTTATATGTGTGTGAAGCACTCATGTTGCATATATATATATATATATATATATATACACATATATGCTGAACATAGTATATACTTTATGTGTGTGTGAAGCACTCATGTTGCATATATATATGCTGAACATACTTTATGTGTGTGTGAAGCACTCATGTTGCATATATATATATATATATATATATATATGTATATGTATATGTATATGTATATATATAGTAGGGGACCATGAGTTTGTTTGCCTAGGGCCCACTAAAAGGTTAATCTGGCCCTGGCCAAAACAGGCAACCACCCTGATTTAGATCTGCCCCTGGAGACATGACAGTTGCTGAGATTAAGGGGACTGGGCTCTGACCTCTGTTCAAACATCATGGATGTGGATGGGGTGGATGGGAAGGCCTCCTGCTCTCTGGCCAGGTGTCCTCATCATTATGCTGTTGGGCTAGCAGATAGGAACACTCAATACCAGCATCTTGCTTTCCAGCAGGTTCATGTGAATGATGATATTATTTTGCCACAGGACAAAAGAGAATCCCAGACTGCATGAGCCAAAACCAGCAGTTGTGTCTGAGTCATCATTACCAAGGAAGTCTAGGGCTTCTTCCACAGAACTGTTGGCACAGGTACTTAGTAATCACTTCTCTTGAAGAGCTAAACAGGGTGCAGCCTTCATAACAGATTTTCAGTCAGCAGTTTTGCCAGAAAAGGGAAGTATAATTTGCTCAACACCCACTGCTAGCTCTGGGCTCTCATTGCCCAGAGAAGCACTTTAACCCTGATATGCCCCTGACTCCCTTCATCTGTTCCATTCTTTATTAATATAGAATTAAGGTTTCCAGAGGATGACTCTTGTCCCCCTCTTTCCCAAACATCAAGTTCAGCTCTGGAAACCAGGGCGTAGAGTTAACACAGACTACTCCAGTTCCATCAGTGTAACTTTGATGGCTGAAGGTGACAATAGCCTCTGGAGTTGGTTCAGTAAAGAAGAGGGACAAAAAATAAAAACAGGCATGAAGGAATGACTAAGAAAATATGTTTTTGTGTTGTGCTGTTTAAAATAATAATAATAAATTCCAATCTTAATCTGTAATTGGAGCATAGGATCCAAGAATCATAAAACTGTAAGGCTGGAAGGGAATCTGTCACAGGTAAAACAGGGGGATGAGGGCACTATCACGATCCTGCCACTGCAAGAAGGAAAACCTGTTAAAATACAGGCTACAGAAGGCAGCAAAACCCTCCATGGTCCATTCCTGTCTAAATGTGGGGTAAAATTCCTTCTAGATCCCAAATGTGGCAATCAGTCTGACCTCGAGTGGAGAAGCAAACCCTCTACCCAAGACCTCTGTGTTTTTAGTCCCAGCAATAGAATTGGCATACTCTAGTCCAAATCGCCAGCCTTGGCTGCAGCTAACACTCAATACTTCTCAGGAAGGCAACTTCCTCCCACACCCTGATACCTGCAGCAACAAGAAAGGGGGAAAAAATCTTACTGAAACTATGTGCAAATTAACAAAGTCCAAAAGCATGGCAAAAACAAACAACCTCCATGGTGTGCTGCAATGTGGGGAGTTCAAGCACAACTCCACACATCACACACCCTGACTGGAGAGCCGCAGCTCCCATTTCTGTTATTCTGTAAATGTATCCTAGCTCCTTTCATGTTTTGTTGTAACTAATCTTCTTGTGAGCTCTGCTTCATTCTCCTTGGCTGAGCAAGCTTCTTTCCAATTCCCACCTGCTCTGGACTGCAGAGCTCTTCTCATGATCTCCAAGTGATGCACTTGGGGGGGGTCTCCTGGGTGCCCAGTGGTTGTTCTTCACAGTATACTCCAGGCACAACTAGATCATCCTTGACCAATGTTTATACCTGGCTCCAGAGTTCTCACTGAGATATGGGGGATGGAGCACGTGGGCTTTGGGGGACTTAAAGGGAATCTTTACACGTGCTCTGGGGATGAGAGGCAGGGGCGCTTTAATTAGAGTAGCTCCAAGAGCCACTCTAATTAAAGTGCCCACAGCATCTCTTGTATCAGCATCCCCGTGCTTCAAAATGATGGTGGCGGCCATACATGAGAAGTGGAGCCTGCTGTAGCATGTTAGATACCACGTTCCACCAGACTTGATTAATCAAGTCAGCTTTGACACACTGTATTTACAGTGCATAGGAGTAGCTTCCCAACATGTCTACAGGCAAGGAGTATGCGTCATTTTGACAGTTTTAGAGAACAGCACTATACAGCAAAGGCTGGAAATAGAGCAGATCCTACCCCTGTATCCTGTTACCCTCAAACCCATGAAATGACTCCAAACCTATCTCCCAGAGCTAGCAGATTGGTGTTTAGCAATTTATAATTCCCTTTTCTGGCAAAACTGCTGACGGAAAATCTGTTATGAAGGCTACACCCTGTTTAGCTCTTCAAGAGAAGCGATAACTAAGTACCTGTGCCAACAGTTCTATGGAAGAAGCCCTAGACCTGCTTGGTAATGATGATACAGACATACAACTGCTGGTTTTGTTTGGACAGAGGTCAGAGCCCAGTGCTTTAAAAGTGGCCAATTGCATGACAATTTAATCTTCATCTAATGAGGGATCAGATGAAGGTGGTGCAAAGTGGAGTGACTCAGGAAACTCTTGTCAAACCCAGTGCACAACTGGGGCTGGGCTTATGCAAGGAGCTATGGACTAAGGTTGCCAGAGCCAGGTGAACCCCAGCCCACAGCTCCCTTTACCTTCCTTCTCCCCACTCCCTTCCTGCAGACAGCACAGGAGCTAGGAGGGTAGGGGCAGGGGTAGGGGAGAAAGGATGCAGGCAGGTAGCCCCTCTGCTGGATTGGCTCTAAAATGATTATATGATTTGTCAACTCCTATTTTTGGCACTGGGTTCTTGCAGTGTCTTTTTCCACTGGAATAAAAGAGAATTCTGAGCCCTTATAACAGATTATCTGAATAGCAGGGGACTAGACTTGATGGCCCCTTCCAGCCTTACATTTCCACTAAGAGACTGGAATCAAGTTCTAAGTCTTGGGGGTATGTCTTGGAAACTAAACAGACTGAACCCTTAAAGGTTGAGGGCTAGATCCGATCCCATGGATGAGGCATCTTAGCGTGATTATTCCACCCTACTAAGGTCCGTGAAAAGCTGTTTATACAAAAGCTGGATGGGTCCTCATCTTCCTAACTGCTTCTGTGTGGCTTTATGCTAAAGCTAAGGTGACTGTGTTACAGAAGCAGGCATATTCATGGATTTTCAGGCGCTCAAACAGGTGTTGGACCAGGACTGCACTTGGGTCCTTAGGGTGTTGATAGAAGTGACACTTGTTGTACAATCAGCCCCCTGACAGTGGTCTATAGCCATGCTGTGGCACATGTGCACATCTGCAGAGTGCTTTAAAAGTGGCCAATTGCATGGCAAATTAACCTTCATCTAATGAGGGATCAGATGAAGGTGGTGCAAAGTGGAGTGACTCAGGAAAGGCTTGTCAAACCCAGTGCACAACTGGGGCTGGGCTGATGCAAGGAGCTATGGACTAAGGTTGCCAGAGCCAGGTGAACCCCAGCCCACAGCTCCCTTTACCTTCCTTCTCCCCACTCCCTTCCTGCAGACAGCACAGGAACTAGGAGGGTAGGGGCAGGGGTAGGGGAGAAAGGATGCAGGCAGGTAGCCCCACTGCTGGATTGGCTCCAAAGTGGAGCTTGATCCCAACCCCCTTGACCTACAGTGACAGTCTAACTCAGGGGCTTGCTCTAAGTCATGGCAATTTGTAGGGATAGCAAACTCACTTACCCTCCCCCTGGCACTCAAGGCAGTATTTGGTTTACAGGGCTCTGCACAGACTGGATCCAGATCCCTCACCAGCTGTGGAGGGGCAGGGGTGGGGAAGGGGAGGCAGTGGCAGCGGTGTTTGGGACAGAACAGTGTCAGCTCGGGGAGCCTCGGAGATTACACAGCCGTCATTCACTCCCCCAGTGCTGAAACAGATATCCACTGGAGGGCCATACCTCCATTTCAGTGGCTGTTCGTTAGCTACGTGTCCCACCACCAAATTCCTGGTCCCTCCAGGAGCCCTGCAGATGAAGGGACATGGCTCTGCAAACTGGATCCAGCCCATGGGCCTTATTGTTGAAACCCCTGTTGTTAGGCATTTTCTCCAAGCTTTCAATCACTGCTGTGCTTTATATTGGCACCCCTTCCATTTTCCCACATGCAGCCCCCAGACCTAGTAATGGTGCCCAATACTGGTCTCACCAACGCTGTACAAAGAAACAACCTCGGCTGTCCCTGGGGCGTTTCCTCACAGCATCGCACTGGGAGCTCATGGCTGGTTGTTTGCCCACTCTAACCCCTAACTCCTGCCGCAGTCACTGTTCTTATGTGGCATGTGAGGAACAGGGTTTGAATGCCCACCCAGTTATATTGAAGAGCCACAACACCCAAAAGAAGGGAACGGAAGAGCTTGTGGTTGGTATCCAGGCCAGTGCAAAAGCTCCACTGTGCTGTTACGTTGACACAGCACATGTGGACTGATAACAGATTGTGAATGAGACGGGAACTGCTCATTTGCTTCTGAGGCACTCAAGCAAATGCATGGTACACCATTCACTAGCCTCCCACACCGAATAATGCAAAATCTTTCTCACCTCATCAGGTGCAGCAGCCTTGCCCTGGGCTCCCTGGCACTGCGGGTGTGAGCAGTGTCTGTGGGGAGGAGGAGGCTGTCACTGAGGTTCTGCAATGCCCTGACATGGGAATTATATCTCTGGGTGCACATTCACCCCAGCCCCAGGAGGGGCTCTGCTTGCCCCAGGGATGAGCTAGTACCCAGCCTGACACCTCAGGGCCACAAGCCGATGTCCAACCCAGCCCAGCTCAGCAGGGACTGACAGCTGCTCTCAGCCTAGCTAATAGAGGGCTGGGCTCGCTGTATGTCACATGAGCATCTTGGGGTCTCAATCCTGGCTCTCCCTGGCACTGCAGGGGCACTCTCTGGCACTGCACTGAATGGCTGTGTCTGCAGTGTGACAGTAGTGACAAAGCATCTAAAACTCTCACAAAATGCTGTGCTGAGAGGATCTGCAAGAGGAGACTGAAGCCTGAGACTCCTTTCCTCAGAGGAGCGAACAAGAAGGGAACTGATAATAAGTTGGCATGAGATGCACTTGGGGCTGTGGCTACATGGCCCAGCCCTGCCCTAGGGAGGGCCCTGGCTGGAAGCCGACAGCCCACTGCAAGCAGCTTGTCAGGGCAGAGGGGTTGGGGGTGCGGCAACTTCCCCCAGGAACACTATAAGTAGCAGCTGCAGAAGTGCTTGTGGTTGGTGCCTGACGCTCCTGGTGCCATGGGGTCATTGGTGCTGCTGGGCTTGGCCTTGCTCTGGGCTGGACTGGCACTAGCTGCAGTGGTTCCTGATTTCAGTCTCTGCAACGAGTATTTCTATGGAGGAGTTGTGCCCCAGGGGTTGGATACTCCAAACACAGCAAACATTTGCCAGAAGCTAGAAAGCAAGTATCATTTTGCAACACTCTATGACAAGAGCTGGAGAATCCCAGTCTGGGCAGCGTACAAGTTGGGTACAAGAAAGGGCCAGGTGCAGTGTGAAGGTAAATGGAAGGTGGAGCCGCAGGTGAGTTTCCCTTCTGAATCCCACCTCATCACTCCTGATCACTTTGTCCCTACCCCATGCTCCCATTGCTTATCCAAAGTTTGGAGACAGAAGGAATCCCCTGGCTCATGAGGTGAGAATATAGGGACCCTTTATCTAGTCTAGGAGTAATAGCCCCTCTGGAAAGCTGGGATCCCCCCCAATCACAAGGAATGGGTGAAAGCAGAGAGCTCCTGAGTACTTTTCTGGTAGTAGGAAAGTCTCTGCTTGGGTTTGGGAGCCAAGGGCAGAGTGTTTCTTCCTCTTGCCATTGTCAGAGCCCCATCCTGGAGAGCTGGGCTCATCCCTAGGGCAGGAGACTAGTGCTGGCCTCCCACTGCAGCACACAGGGCACGTTCTGCCTCTCAAGTGACTGCCTCAGGCTCTGTCCAGGGTGAGGCACCCACTGCAGATCACACTAAGGCTCTTTCCTGCAAACCTGAAAACAAATTCCTGCAAATGCCATTGGGATTTATTATGTGTGTACCTTTGGAAATGACTAATTACACATTAGCTGATAAGTTACACTGAAGATTTTGTGTATAAATCAATGGGATTTTGGCAGGAATTCAATGCACTGACTAATTAGACCACAGTACTGAGTGACTAATTAGCTGGATTGTACTGTTCCTTTATTGTGGGTTACACAAAGGCTGTGGCTGAGAAAAGGTGCTGTAGGTTTTCTGGCTTGTGTGGATTCATCATGTCTGCATTTCAAGTGCAGTTTTCTCTTTTTTCTGTTTTATTCTTTTAACTTTATCTTTATTATACTGCCTCCCAGTGTCTAGGGATGGAAGATTTCATCAAGGAGAAGCTGAGATCAAATTATGTCATTTAAGCATAAAAACCCTCCTGACTCCTTTTCAGTTAGGAAAGAAATACTAAAAGGCAGGAAATTCAGAGCAACCTTTGAATTGACTGTGCAAAACTCCATATACTCCAAGTCTAGAACAACTTTTAACTGCCCCACAAAGGCCCAAAGGCCTTTTCCCCTCCATTATTAAAATAGCATCATTGATATTGCTCTCAAAAGAGCAGTGTCTTTCTGAGTCATTTCACACCAACCTGCCACTGACACCAAGGGCCAAATCCTACTCCACCTCCAAGAGGTACTTACACAGCTGCAAAGACATCTAAATCACTAAATAAGAGGGGAGCATTCAGAGGAGGATAATGCAGATGCATAGAGTCAGGAGACAGACAGAGACCAACCAACAGGGAGGCAAAGAGATTGGTTTGGTCTCAGATTTCTTGCTGCCCCAAATCTGTGTCAGGACCATCTGGATAGACATTGTTGAAAGTAAGGATCTATGCTCTTCTCCCTTCCCAGCTGTCCAAGGCTGAAGATGCAAGCCTAGAGAACATCCAACGAATGACTGAGGAAAAGAAGCTGAACTTAAAGGATCCTAGCGTCCTGAAGAAAAGCCAAGCCATTTTACAAGATTATGAGAAAACAGGCTATGATCAAGGACACCTGAACCCAAATTCCTACCAGTGTGGAAAAGGACACCGAGAAGCCACCTATACCCTCACCAACGCGGTCCCCATGCACCCCGAATTCAACCGGAAAATATGGTATGCACTGGAACGAAACCTTAACAAGCAGTTAAAAGACAAATGTATTAATGTGAAAGGGACCCCCTTCCTTGTGACAGGAGTAGTGCCCAACACAAACCTGAAAATCCCTGATAAGGTGGAAGACCAAAAAAAGAATATCCAGAGAGATGATGCAAGGGTGGTAGTCCCCAGCCATGTCTGGACAGCTGTTTGCTGTGATCATTCAGACAATAACAAAAAATTTTCTTTCGCTTTCCTTGGGGAGAACAAACCAAATTCTAACCTGGAGCATCTAAGTGTGGCTGAGCTGAGTACCAAGCTGAGGCAGCTCTATGGGTTTGCAAACACTCATGCTGTCAAGATTTTTAAAGATGACTGTAATGCAGGGAGCGCAGAGGCACAAAATATTGCATCGGCAATAGAGGCAGAGCTGCACAAAGCTGCATTGAAGCGGGAAGGGGATGACTCTTCCCACACCCTTCCTCCTCCAAAGAAACCAAAGGACGTTCAGGGTTAGCTTAGATTAAGTTAGTGGGAAGCAGAAGTAATCCTTAGCAGAAGAACAATACTTTGTGTGTATAATGGGGAAGTGAATCAGCAGACAGAGCTCTCAGTAAACCCTGTAAATGAATCTGCTCTTACCCAGCTGTACCCCGGGACCCAGGTAATAGTGTAATCGTGTCATACCCAGATGGGCTGGCAGCCCTGTCTTTTTTCTGGACACTGGAACTCGTGTGTTGGGTCAGTGCCTGGGGATACCCATTATTTATCCTGGGGAAGTGGTTACAGCTGCTGGGTTGGGAGGCTTTTGATAAATGTTGCAGTGGTGATTTTCATGCTCTTGGCCAGTCTGGGTGGGTTGTGATTCATTTATGATTATTTTTTTATAACCAGTTTTGTGTTAAAATTTCATAGTCTGCTGATCCCATGTTTGACAACTCTGTTTGTTCACCAAGTTTGGGAAATAAAAAGATTGAGGAAAAAAAAAGTGTCAGAGTCAACTAGTACCTTGGGTTTGTGCACTACTGCATTGACTTTGCCTCGTCCCCGTGCTCACTCCCCTCTGCTACAACTGCTTCTGCACTAAAGCAATCTGTCCCCAGCCTACCCTAACTTTGATACATACCAGTTTCCACCCCCTACATCCAGCCTGCTTCTAATCTGCCTTGCTGCCCATCTAAATTCAACCCCCAGCTCATCCACCTTCCTCAGTCAAACCTGCTACTCAGAACAACTCCCTTTTCCTTGGGATGCTTTTTTACACAGAAGTAAAGTCAACCCCACAGGCCAGGAGCTATTCCTCTTCCCAGCATGGGGCTTCCGGGAGTGTCTGCTGGATGCCCCCACATCTTTGAAGGGTTGAATGCATCCCCTGCCCTTAAACTAACAGAGAATATCTTTGGAGAGAAATTATTCCTAATTGCTTTGCCCTCACTTCCTTTTTTCTCAGCTCCAGAAACATTGGGGTTATTCAGTCTTATCTCTGTGCTTGTTGGGTGAGGGGAGGATGCAGAGAAACTGGAAAAACACCATCTCTACTCCATCCTTCTTACCTGCTATCTTCAGGTCCAATATAGCTCCTGCATAAAAGGTACTTGATTTAAAAAAAAACAAATCAGACATTCACATAGTCCTTCATCTGACGGTCTGACATTATGTATTCTCAAAGTGACACTTCCATTGGCAATGGCCTCTTTGAGATACTCTGTCCTTCCCCGATATTGTGGCATCTGAAACTCAACATGACCCTTTCCATCATGGTACAGATACATAACTGATAAGAGTTGGGGTTGTGACCATGAGTAACAGAGCACCCTGGGCTCTGTTACTATTAGGGGCCTGGCAGCAGCAAGGCAGCCAGCAGATGCTTGTAACCCCCTGTGGTGGGCCAGTAGGGGGCACTCCTGCCTTGAGCCACCCACCTCACTGCGCCAGACCACCTTCCAGGCTCCGAGTGCCTCCCTGGGGGCGCCTCACGTCTGGCCGACCCCCTTCCTGGAGCACACCCACTAGCCTGGGGTTTCACTGCCACCACCCAGAGCTCTGGACTGATCTGGCTCTGTGCATCCTGGGAAACACAGGCCTAGTAGCCCTCAAGGGTACTTGATTCACTTCAAGAAGTTGGGATGCTTCCCTCAGTCAGAAGCACAAGTAGCGGTCTCCCTTAGTTATGTGAACCAAGGGGACCCCAAGGCATAATCTAGACCCGCTCCCAATAAGTCTCCCACACTAGGTACAAAGGAGAACTTTATTGGTTACAGAGAGAAGGGTTAGAACAGGGTACAGGGTAGAGCAATATCAGAGAAATCCCATAGAGCAAACTCTCCTGGCTGGGTAGCCTTTGATCTCGCATCTGAGTTCCTGCAAGCTATAGATCTAGTTAGATCTCAGGTAGCTTACTCACAAGTATCATCCAGAGGCAGGTGGAGATTTCCTCTGGAGGCAGGCAGTTCCTTGATCATGAGTTTTGAGAGAGAGAGCAAGTTTCAGATGGTCCAGCTCTTCTCTGTCTCTGAGTCTCCCTCATGGCTGCTGCCCCCCACCTCCTGGGCAGTCCCTAACGTATATAGCACTTGTGACCTCATTTACCTGGTCCAATGGAGGCCAGCACCTGTTGGCTGTCAGACAACCAATTTGAAATACATCACTAGTTGCTGGGCAGACTCTAGCCCACCAGGAAGGAAGCCCCTCACCCAGGTATGTGATACTAGTCAGGTAGGCAGAGGGAGCAGTTTTCCCCCCTCCCTCAGGAATGTATCCAGCTCAGGTTACCTAAAGAGCTAGGGTAAAGGTGTATATCCTCCGCTGGGCCCATGCTAATCAAATTGTCACAGAGCAGAGTTTAGGGGGAGAAACAAAGTTGACCTTCTGCCACAGCCCCATCAGGCCTTGTTGTCTGATTGGGAACAGGGCCCAGCTGGTATATAAGGGCTTGGTCCATGAACAGCAAGGCATCAGTCTGCTGCCAAAAGCTGCAAGGGAAACATTGACTGAGCTCTTGCTCAGTCTGGAGGTCTGGGGGGGACTATGGGGGTGGTATAGGAAGTTCTCTGGCCAGGGCATGGCAGAAAACTGCACCCTGCTGGGTAAGGGTGGCGCTGGTAGAGCTACCTGGGGTGAAGTAGCTCCCAGGGAAATACCAGGCCAGTCACCTCCCTGGTGAAAGGCAAGTAGGGGCACCTTGTAACCCCAGGCCCCACATCTCTGATGTGTTTTTCTATAGCAGAGACCTGGAAGCTGGGTGTTAGGCTCCAGGAGTAATGTGGCTGGTTGTCAAGCCTTGTGATGATGAGGCTGGTTGCCATGTCCAGGGATGGGGCTTGGAGCCTGGGGATTGGACTTGAAGCCTGGGGATGGAGCTTGGAACCTAAGGAAGGGGCTTGTAGGCCCAGGGATGAGGTTGGGAGCCCAGTGAATGCAGAGATTATGATAAGGCTGGGTGTTAGGCCATATGAAACATCTGCAGGGCATGGGACAAGTTAAGGAGAGTCTGGAGGATGTACAGGCCCTTGTCAGCAGGGCTGGTAAAAGGCAGCCTCCCATCTGATTAATGTCTCAATCAGGAACATCAAGGCATGGCAGATGAGGTGGGTGGGCAGTTTGCTGAGAAACAAGTGGGCGGGCCTAGTTTGAGAGTGGCCTCAGGATGCCCACTTTTTACACCACAGCACCTCCATGTTCTCAGCAGTCGTCCAAGGGGACAGGTAACATGATGTCCCCACCCACAATGGCAGTGATAGGGATGGTAGGTCCAAGCACTGTGAACTGGGCTGTGAAACATGCCAGGGTAAAACAAAAGTAAATGTAGGTGGTCAGTGATAATGAGAAAAAAAAAGAGGGTTAATAATTTCTGTGCTAAAATATAGGCTGTATCAAATTCACAGTCATGTTGCCTGTGCATTGGCCCTTCATATTTATAAATGAACTAGCTAATTGCCCGTCAGGATGACGTATTTCAAAGGAGTGTTTACATGGCCAGCCCTGAAGGGGGGCTCTGCCCCTGCCCATTCTGTTGCCCCTCACTATTAAGCCACAGCCCTGCCAGCCCTACTGCTGCCACTCACTCCCAACCCATTGACCCCAGCTCTCACCCACCAAACTTCAGTACCCTGCTCATCTGGACCATGTTGGTGCCCTTCAATCTCTACCCACGACCCCCCACCCCCTATCCCTGCTGGTGCCCCTCACTCCTGACCCGCAGCTCTACTCTCCTATGGGGGGGTTCAGCACCCTGAAGCTCCCCCATAATTCAAAACCTTTTCATGGCCCCAAAGAGCTATCCACTTAATCAGCCATCCTGCTATCGTGCCCACTCCCCACAGCACATAGATAGACCCAGAGTAGCTGCCCACTTTCTGTTTGCAGAGGGCAGTAAGCTGTGTCCTGAGTGGTCTGACAGCCAGTAAAACCAAGATCTGCCCAGCTTGTGCTTCCATGCTCAGTGTTAGGTGTCTGGCTATGCCTAGGGTTGCTGGGTATGGATATATTTATTCTTAGAGATAATGATGGATTTATTGGTAAGAGTATAGTTATGATTCAAAGTATGTGTTGCTAGTAGGTGTTGTAGGACTTTAGTTCCTTCTTGACTGATGCCTTGTCCGCCAGTGATGTCAGGGTGAGATCCAGATTTGGCATCAGCTACATCGTTTGATTGTTGCTTCTGCTCTCCTGCCATACCTTAGATGTTGACGTTGCAGCCCCCAAGGTCTGGAATAGCCTGCCATCAGAGGTAGTTCAAGCACCTGCTTTGAACACCTTCAAGAGAAATCTGGATATTTATCTTGCGGGGATCCTGCTGCCTTCCTGCCCCTGGGGCAGCGGGTTGGACTCAATGATCTTTTGAGGTCCCTTCCAGCCCTAATGTCTATGAAATCTATGAAATGCTTTATTTTTCTTGGGAGAAAGTTCCTGATAGGTGGCCCATGGGCTCTCACACCTGGATTTCTTTGTGGGGCTCCAACCTCGCCTCTACCCCACCCTTACCACATCCACGGCCAAGATGGACTCCACTCTCCACAGGTCCTGAACTGGGATGATCCTGTCTCACCTGCGCTGACCGCTTCCAAGGGTCAGTGACCTTCTGGCTGTCAGCCCTCTGGATGCCATCCTTTGCCTATGGACCATGGCCTTCTCATAGAATGGTTAGAGACAGAAAACTATGTGGACAGAATTATAGAATAAAAAAAAATGAAGGTTGGAAGGGACCTTAGATCATCTAGTCCAACCACCTGCTCAAAGCAACTAGATCACCCCAGTTAGATCATCCCAGCCCTGGCTTTATCTAGCCAAGTCATATAAAACTCCAAATTTAGAGAAATTCCACTACCTCTCTGGGTAACCTGTTCCAGTGTTTTACTATCCTCCTGATGAGAAAGGTTTTCCTCATATCTAGCCTAAACTTCTCCTACTGCAACTTGAGACTATTGCTCCTTGTTCTGTCATCTGCCACCACTGAGAACAGCCTAGCTCCATCCTCTTTTGCACCACCCGTCAGGTAGCTGAAGGCTGTTATTAAATCCTCACTGGCCGCATGTACCTGAGATACTGACTGCAAAATAGCTTATTACTACTGTACAGTTGTGTTGTATGGCATGATGACTCTTGTTACTGCACAGGCATATAATACTTGTATAAATGCTATCAACATCTCGTACAGATACAGCCACTCAGTCTTTGACAACTAAACATACCCCACCCTTGGGTTAATCATAAACTTAAGATTATAATGAACAAAAAAGGTCAGCATCTGTTGATGGGTCGCTGGGATCTTGTCTTCTGGGCCTGTCTCCCCATTTGGGGGCTCTTGGCTCCTGTTTGCTTAATAGTTGTCCGGGAGGTGTGGCAGGTCCCTGCCGGGCCCCTGTCTGCCCTCCTGTGTGTCCCTCCTTTGGGTCCCCGCCCCTTCCCACCTCAGCCCCATCTGACCTGAGGCTGGGCTGTCTGGGTCACACCATCCAGCATGCCCGTCACTCGCTTGGTTAGCCCGAGCTGGCTCCCTGTTCAACTTGGATCCTGTGCTGTTGTAGCTCCACAGCGTCACCTTGCCATTGGTCTTCATCCCTCCTTGGGATTCACCTTCCGGTGCAGTGAGGCAGCGATTCACTGCTCGCACTCCTCAGCCCGGGTGCTGCACATCTCTCTCCCTGCAGTCCAGGGTACCCCTGCCTCATCTCTCCAGAAAGGGTCCTGGTTGATCTGTAGTCTCTCCCTCACCGTGCTTCATGGCACTCTGTGACCCTCTACCCGCCACATTGCCTAAGGGTGCTTGTGGCCCCTGTGTGCCGCCCTCTGCAGCATCTCCCGGGTCTCCCCTTGCAGCCCCAACCACCAGGGTGTCCTGGCAAGCCACTTCTCCCTGGTGTCCCTCCACTCCCAGGGTTTGGTTTCCCTGGGTTGCCATCTCCTCTCCAGTACTCAGCTGTCTCCCTCCACATCCTCCATCCAGCCATGTCTTTGGCTGCCTTTTGAGCAGCCCATGCCTCTCTCTGGCCATGCCCACTTTCCCTGCTGATCTGCAGGCTCAGGCAGCTCTGAAACTTCCATGTCTGATTTTGCCATCTCGATGTATTTCCCCAGCTGTCATTCCTTGCTGCACCTGCGGTGAGTATCAAAAGGGGGAAGGGGTTTGGGGTGAGTTGTGGGGATTTCTCCTCCCCTCTCACAGTGTGGTTATAACTGTGGTTAGTGTTATACTCATTGGAAGTCCCAGGGTAAACACTGAAAAGCAATGCATCATTCAGTAATACCTACAGTCCCACCCTACAAATGTGCAGATTTGTCTTAGTGATGTTTTGTTCAGAGAGAAAAAAATGCCCTGACACACCTGATTCCTGCCCCCCTGCCCTAAAAAAAAATACCCCCCAAACAAAACAAAACCCACAACTAGAAAAAAAATCATTAAATGGAATGGAAAAAAGAAGAATGTAGCTATATGTGCCTCAAAAAAATTCTATTTACCAAATATGTGAGAATATTAAACTCTTGAGAATGACCATACAATAACTCTTATGTAATACAGGGCTTTGTCTGTCTGTCTGTATGTCCATAACACTTTTGCCTAACTGCTCATGTGCCGATTAGCTGTGTGGCCTGCGTGTGCAGAGGCGGAGCCAGCTGAGTTAAAACAGGAGCCCCTTTGCCAGTGCCACCACCTTCTGCAGCCTCCAGTATGGTGGCTCCCTCTGCCCCACCTCCACAGTGGCAAAAATCTTTAAAAGCAGTGGAGTCAGGTGAGGAAAGTCAGGACCCCCTCCATTGACCTCACCTCCTACTCAAACCTCCAGTGTAGGGGCTCCCTCCACCCCACCTCTACAGTGGCAAAAAAAAGAATAAAAATGGGTAGAGCGCTTTAAAAGCAGTGGGGCCAGCTGAGGAAAGGCAGGAGCTCCTCCATCATAGCAGGTCGGACCCAAAGTGGGGAGGAGGGGGAGCGGGGTTTGACCCAAAGCAGTGTAGAGGGTGGACCTGGGTGGAACCTGAAGCAAGGCAGGAGTGGGGGAGCTGGGTCAGACCCCAACTGGGGGGCAGGGGTGGGGTCAGACACCAACTGGGGAGGGAAGCGGGGAGCGGGGTTTAACCAGAAGGAGGGGGGATGGGAGGAAGTGGAGTCAGACTCAAATGGGGGGTCAGTGGGGTCAGACCCCAACTGGGGGGTGGGTTTAGACCCAAAGCAATGGGGAGGGGGAGGGGGAGAGGCAGAGTGGGCGCGGACCTAAAGGGCGGTGGCGGATGGGGGCAAA
>NW_005843147.1:106655-107049 GCF_000455745.1 Alligator sinensis | reverse complement strand
CACTTATAAGTTGGGAAACTCCCTTCTTGAGAGCACGGAGGCAGAAAGGGATCTTGGAGTCATCGTTGACTCCAAGGTGAACATGGGCCAACAATGCGAGGTCACCGTCGGCAGGGCTATCCGGACCCTATCATGCATCCACAGGTGCATCTCAAGTACGGCCAAGGAGGTGATCCTCCCCCTCTATGTGGCACTGGTTAGGCCACAGCTGGAGTACTGTGTCCAGTTCTGGGCACCCCACTTCAAGAGGGATGTGGACAACATTGAGAGGGTCCAGAGGAGGGCCATCCACATGATCTGGGGACAGCAGGGCAGACCCTACTATGAGAGGCTACGGGACCTGAACCTGTTCAGCCTTCACAAGAGAAGGCTGAGGGGGGACCCTGTGAACATC
>NW_005843147.1:101118-106437 GCF_000455745.1 Alligator sinensis | reverse complement strand
CTCCTGCCCAGGCAGGGGGTCGGACTTGAAGATCTACAAGGTCCCTCCCAACCCGACGTCTATGATTCTATGATTCAAAGCAGGGAAACTGGCCTGGATTAAGGATTTCATCCCCACCGCCCCCCACCCCCATCATTCTTGACCGGGAATAGTTTCATAGTTTCATAGTTACAGGGTCGGAAGGGACCTAATAGATCTTCTAGCCCGCCCCCCCGCCAGGGCGGGAGAACACTCACCCTAAAAACAAAAACGGGACTCAAATGAGTCCAGCCAGGTAAGTATCCAGCCTCTTCTTAAAGATCCCCAGGGTAGGGGCCAGCACCACCTCCCTTGGAAGTTGGTTCCAGCTCCTAGCCGCCCTGACTGTGAAGTAGTTTTTTCGGATGTCCAATCTGTACCTCCTCTCCATCAACTTGTGCCCATTACTCCTTGTTATGCCAGCGGGGGCTAGGGGAAACAGCGTCTCCCCCAAACCCTTCTGGTTCCCCCTAGTGAGTTTATAGATGGTCACCAGGTCCCCCCTCAGCCTTCTCTTGTGGAGGCTGAATAGGTTCAAGTCCCGCAGTCTCTCACTGTAGGGTCTGCCCTGTTGTCCCCGGATCATGCGGGTGGCCCTCCTCTGGACCCTCTCCATGTTGTCCACATCCCTCCTGAAATGGGGCGCACAGAACTGGACACACTACTCCAGCTGCGGCCTGACCCGCGTCGCATAGAGGGGGAGGATCACCTCCCTGGCTCTACTCGAGATGCACCTGTGGATGCACGACAAGGTCCGGTTAGCCCTGCCAACCATGACCTCGCATTGTCGGCCCATGTTCATCTTGGAGTCAATAATGACACCAAGATCCCTTTCCGCCTCCGTGCTCTCAAGTAGGGAGTTCCCCATCGTATAAGTGTGCTGCTGGTTCCTACTACCCAAGTGCAGCACCCTGCACTTGTCCGTATTGAAACACATCCTGTTCCTGTTTGCCCACCCCTGTAACCTATCCAGATCCTTCTGCAATCTCTCTCTCCCTGCTAGCGTGCTCACCTCCCCCCAAATTTTGGTGTCATCAGCGAATTTAAACAGGTTGCTTTCCACCCCAACATCAAGATCGCTGATGAAGAAATTGAACAGCGCAGGCCCCAGGACCGAGCCCTGGGGGACTCCACTACCCACCTCCCCCCAAGTCGAGTATGATCCATCCACCACCACCCTCTGAGTGCGACCCTTCAGCCAATCTGCAATCCATCTGACCGTGTAGGCATCTATGCCACAGTCGCCTAGTTTATTAATTAGGATGGGGTGAGAGACGGTGTCAAAGGCCTTGCTGAAGTCCAGAAAGACTACATCCACCGCGACACCTGCATCCATGGCCTTTGTGACCTGATCATAAAAGGCAATCAGGTTGGTCTGACATGATCTCCCCCTAATAAATCCATGCTGATTGCCCCTGAGCATCATTTCTGATGCCGGCCCATCACAAATGTGCTCCTTGATGATCTTCTCAAAGAGTTTCCCCAGGATTGAGGTAAGACTGACGGGCCTATAATTGCCCGGGTCCTCCCTTTTCCCTTTTTTGAAGATGGGGACCACATTAGCTACCTTCCAATCGTCTGGCACCTGGCCCAAGCACCACGATCGCTCGTAGAGCCGTGCCAGGGGCCCTGCAATAACCCCAGCCAGCTCCCTCAGCACCCTGGGGTGGAGAGCATCCGGACCCGCTGACTTGAACGCGTCCAGCCCCTCCAGAAGCTCTCTAACCCGGTCCTCCCCAACCTGAGGTCTGAAGGCGATCCCCTCGCGTCCGGCTTCTATCACAGCAGGGAAGTCCCGGTCCCTGCACAAGAAAACGGAGGTGAAGAATTGGTTAAAGAGGTCCGCTTTATCCTCTGACGCAACCACCAGATTGCCCCGCATATCCTGCAGGGGCCCCACATTACCCGGCGCCTTCTTCATCCTCCCAATATATTTGAAAAAGGACTTTTTGTTATCCTTAATCCTGGACGCTAATCCGAGCTCTATCTCCGCCTTGGCCTTCCTAACAGCCCGCCTGCAGGCCCGAGCAGAGGAGGTATACTCCTCTTTGGAGATTACACCCCCCTTCCACCGGGCGTACGCCACCCTTTTGGCAAGCAGGCATTCCCGGACACCCTTGGTGAGCCAGGGGGGCTTTTGGACACTCCTGCCCGCCTTGCTTCTTGTCGGGATGGACACCCCTTGGGCCCCGAGTATCGTTTCCTTAAGGAACGACCACTCCTCTTGGACGCTGAGTTCCTCTGCCCTCAAGGACCCCAGTTCCTCTCCCACTAATCTCCTCATCTCACTGAAGTTGGCCCTCCTGAAGTCTAGGGCCACCACCTTGCTGCGGGCCCTTGACACTCTACGCTGGATGGTGAATTCCAGCACGCGATGATCACTATTGCCCAGGTGGTCAAGAACCTGGAGGCCTCTTACCAGGTCGTCGCCTGCGGCCAGGACCAGGTCCAGCAGAGCATCTCCTCTGGTGGGACTGTGCACCTCCTGAATCAAGTGGAGGTCCTGCAACTCGGCCAAGAACCTCCTGGAGCGGTCCGTCCCGGCTGACTGCTCCTCCCAGCAGATGTCCGGGTAATTAAAATCGCCCATGACAACTACATCCCTTGCTTTTAGTGTCTCCGCAAGCTGGCCTGAAAATTCCCTGTCCAGCTCCTCCTCCTGATTGGGGGGTCTGTAATAGACCCCCACCGTCAAATCCCTCTCGCCTTGCCCCCCCTGGATCTTGACCCAGAGCACTTCAGCTCGCCCTTCCCCTGACCCCATACTGCTGGCAGAGGATGTGTAGTGCTCCCCCCTTTTCTGCCTTCTCTATCCTGCCTGTACAGCCTATGGCCCCTAATGTTAACTGCCCAGTCATGGGATGAGTCCCACCACGTCTCTGTTAACCCTACGACATCTGGATTTGAACTAGCTATTCTGAGGGCGAGTTCCTCCTGTTTGTTCCCCATGCTACGAGCATTGGTGTACAGGCATTTAAGGCCTTGCAAGACTGTGTGCCCCCCCCCGATTAGGCAGACCATCAGGACCCCCATTACTTACCTTTGCACCCCTTGCCCTGATGGTGTCTCCTCGTCTTCCTGCAGCCCCCTCCCCCGGCGAGTCTAGTTTAAAGCTCGCCGTACGAGATCAGCCAACCTGGAAGAGAAGACACGCTTGCCATTAGGGGAGAGATGAAGCCCATCCCGCCCCAGCAATCCCCCCTCCCGAAAGCATGGGTCGTTGTCAAGGAACCCAAGGCCTGCCCGGCAGCACCAGCTGCGTAAGCGCTGGTTGACCTCACCAATGCAGGCCCCGTGCCTCTGTCCCCGCCCCCTCGCCGGAATTTGCTAGTTAGAAAAGAAACAAGGACAAATACTTACATGAACCCCATTTTGATACTCTGAAATTACTCCATGTTTCATGAATTCATGCACTCAGTGTAGGAACCATATACTCGTGCTCAGTGACATTTAGCAGTATCCCTGTTCTGTGCCTTTTCTATTAACTATCCTTCACTTTCCTTCCACCCTCTTTGAGTTTCCATCTGTCAATGTCTCAGTTTCTACTCTGGGAGAATGCATTTGTATTGTTAAGGACAATTGGAAACAGGCTGCACGGTCTATTGGGCCATTGAATTTGGCTTCTTTATCTCGACCACTTTCTCTTCCTGAAACTTCAATAGTTTGGAGATCCCCTGAGCCAGCAGCATCATAGAGACTGTACAATACAAATCTAGGAGAAGGTAACAGTCCTCCATAATCAGAGAGGTGAATATGTCTGAGGTTAGAGACTCCAAATTAAAGGTGCTGAAAGACAGTATGTTTGTAGGAGGTGAATACCCTGTGTTAGATTCCCCAGACAAATGATACTATGACAGAGCAAACTCGACCTTAGAGGTTGCAAGCCATAATGTCCAAGATGTGCATATTAATCTGTGCATGGAGAATGTGATAAGTCATATTAGCACCCTGTGATACTTTCTCAGACTATACCAAGCAGGAGAATTTAGAGTAAGGACAGTAACAGGGCACCCACTTATAATGTTAGATAAAATAATCAGACTGCCCCGTATGCATTTAAGACTGTAAATTGACCATCATCTTCTTAAAGTAAACTAAAATACCTGACATAAAAATGCACCATTTGTTAAAAAATTAAAAATGAGTATTTTAAAGGAAGGTTTGGGGCCAAAAAGCAGTTAAAACTAAATAGAAATTGGAAGTCAGAAATAAACTTCCAAATGGAAAGGACTGTGTGAGGAACGCTTTTTATGAACCAGTCCACCACATGTCCTGTGAACATGCCAGGATAGACCCCCTACTCCTTGTCCCATTTCTCGGGGGGAATCCTGCCCAACCCAGAGCTGGGGACAGAGTCTCTCCCCAGCAAATGAGACCGGAGTGAAAGTGAAGATGGGGGCCTTGGTATCAGCGTTGAAGAATTCTACCTTCCCCTCATCGTAATCTAGACAGACCCTTATTCTCCTTGGGACCTGACTCAGGGTGCTGTGAGGGCCTTGTACTGGCCACCCCACTGTGCCAGAGACCAGATCCCCTCTTCAGAGTTAAGGGTGATCCCTCCTTTCCTCTTCACACACTCTCTGGCAACCCCCACAACCCAGTACTTCCCGTGCCCCACCTCTACCTCCCAGTAATGTGCCACTGCGCTGAATCTCGCAGCCCAGCACGCAACGCTCAGAGACAAATCTCCCAGGATTGTCAGGCAGATCCTGCCATGTGTCCTCCCATCTCACATTTTTCTGTTCCTCAGAAACAAGGAGTTGTGGGTGAGCTATTTCTGGATCCAGAGTCGCATTTGCTGCAGGAGGGAGGATAAAACCAGAGTGTAAGGGGCCGGGCTCAGTGCTGGGGGAGGTTGGACCTAGCCAGGGCCAGAATCTGCCCCAGGTGGGGAGAAAATATGGTGAGCCTCCTGCCTGGTGCCCCTCTCAGCCCTAGCTGTGCTCCTGCAGTGGTGTCCTGACTGGTTAACTAGGGAGAAAGGATGAAAGCAAAGGAAATCTCAGCTGATGACCAGAGTTCCCCGATCTTCCTGATGGATCCAGAAGACCTCCCATCTGTAATCTGGGGTCTGTTCGTTATTCCTTGGCCAAGGGGGAGGATCACAGAGAAGTTCTTGCATACACCGATGGGTTCCTCCAAAGGAAGGCAGACGCAGGGAAAGAAAAGATGCCCCCTCTTCCTTCCCTGCACAACAGCTGCATCCGCGGTAGGAAAAGGGGTGTGCAGTGGCAGCATCCTAGCAAAGACAAGGCAACTGTGGGTTTATCCTGCCTTCATTCTGGTAGGCAAGGGACCAAA
>NW_005843147.1:100247-101108 GCF_000455745.1 Alligator sinensis | reverse complement strand
CAGAGCTACCTTATCTGTAGAGTCACACTGCAGACCTGCACTGCCCTGTGCTGGATAGGACGGAAGCAGACTAAGTGATTAGATTTATTTAAAATCATCCCTTCTACCGTTTTTCCCAGTGCCTTTATCTCACTCTGCTGTCATTTCCTCTCTCTGCCTTCATGGCTGAGCTGAGGGCAGCATGTGTCTAAAGCAGGAGACCACTGGCTCAGTTGAAGCCCTGACAATAGGACAGTCTCTTATGAAGGACTGCAGTGAGACATAGTGTAACAAGGGTGGGTGAGCAGGATGCCAGCCCCAGCAGGCACCAGAGTGGTGGCTGCCTGAGGAGTCTGTGTGGCTACAGCAGCAGCCCTGCACTGCTCCTGCAGCCGCAACAGCAACAGCATGGGGGTGCTGGGGAGGGGGCAGATCATGCAACAGCAGTATGCAGGGACTTTGGGGCCTGGGACAGGTAAAAACTTTCATTGTGAGCCTTTCATTTAGCCTTACAATCAGAATTGTTAAAGTGCAATGAACAATGAAAGATAAAAATGAACAAGTGGCAGTAGAGTTTGAAACAGTCTGCTCCTTCCTTTATTGCAAATAGAGGGAGTTCTTTTGTTACCAATCTCCTTCTAATTTTATTGAAAGCGGGATTGGGTTTAGTGGGGTTTGTCTGTTTCATAGAAAGAAAACCCAAGCAACCAACCAATTTGAAATGTATTTTGAATGTAGAAATAATGTAGGTTTTACATTGAGTGGAAAAATGACCGCAAGATCATTTACACTTTCTACTATTAAGTTACCTGACAAAAATGGTATCTATTCCAGGGTAAAAAATGGATCTTTCAGCTAAATCTCTGTCAAGCAGCTGGAATT
>NW_005843147.1:93794-100237 GCF_000455745.1 Alligator sinensis | reverse complement strand
GAAGTTCTGTGATGTGTCCTGAGTCCTGTCTTCTTAAAATAGACTGAAACAGAAATTTTAAAAAATTTGAATATCAAGTTCCCTGACCAATTCCAGCTATAAAACAGCTGCAGAGCTTAATCATTGCCTTTCCTTCTAGGTTTACACATTTTTTTTCTTCCAGGATAATATCTGTGATTTCCTCTTGCAGTATTTGCTCAGTTGTAAAAAGAAGCAATCAGCAATGAGGAAGTTGGAGCAATTCCAAACCCTGTCACATTGCAGTCAGCTCTTAAAGAAACTAATACATTTCAAGAAACACAGGGCTGGTAGAGCTTCTGGCTCACTAGCCTAATCCTCTGCATTCCCAGAGCCTCTTTACCCAAAATTTACTAAAAATCCCACATGCCAAACACCCATTCATATATATCATATACAAGGCACAAAACCAAAACCATTAAGAATATCCTAAACAGGTTTAGCCCTTTAGTGGGCCAAGGGGAGGAGGGTTCAAAACCACAAATCCTCTGCCATTCTGAGAAGTACCCTAGCTATTTAACTGTTGGTGGCAAGACAATAATTTTCCTTTTTACCTTGATGATTAGTCTAACTTCCTGTAGTCACTAGCATTTGTTGACTATACTTTCAGGCCTTGGAGGCCACTGCGTGCCCACAAGGGACATACATATTTGCCTGGGCAGTGCCTTTTGCATTCCCAGAGTGTGTATGTTATCTTCTAGGCAGCCAGAAATAGATTTCCTACCTGTTCATAAGTGGAATTTTGGCATTTACACAACTAAAAAATGCCATGTAGACAAAGAGATATGAATACTTACAGGACCAGGAGGGGAACAGATTGCCACCCTTTATATTTTGTTGCCTTTTCTTTCAGCAGATATCAGATCATTTTTTTTAACAACACACCTGGATCTTGCTGATTATAATTGAACTTGATGATACATGTTCTTTAAACTGCACAGATCCTATCCTAAAAGAATTTACTTGTCATTACTCATGTTAAGAGCTATGAACCTTTTAGGACTCTTGCTGCTTTTCTTCCCTTGAGTTTTGGGAGTCTTGACCATCACATGTAATTCCAGACAGCACAGAAAGTGTTATCCTAACAGTTTTAGCTGTGCCAGTTTAAAGAATGACTTGTGTCAAACCAGATGGGGCTGTGTGAATTAAGAGTTTACTCCTCTTTGCTCCTTCCCAGGCAATAATGGGAGAGGAATAGTAAGGCTCTTCATGCTTATCTCACTTTTCTATTAAGAATGTAACAACAAGGCGATCTTGAAACTTCAGAGGCATACATTTTGTTGATTTTTTTTGGATCTATTTTTCCTTTCGTTAACTATCCCCCACTCTTCTAGAAGATCCTTTTCCTGCTCTAATGTTCTGCCAGTTGGTTTGTTGCTCCTGCACATTGTTGCTTGCTCATCATGCAATCATCAGAGGATGAGGGCGCTATCTTGTTTTCTCAGTATAGCTTGGCTCTTTTAAAGGAGGGGTAAATAGCACAAAACCAAGAGGGAAGCCATGACCAGCCTCACAAACAGAGCAGAAGTGAGGCATTGGTTAAAAAAATCCATAGTGGGGATGGCAGCAGCATTCTGCTGGGAATTGTACATGCTATGCCCAGAGGACCTGAGGCCATGCAGATCTGCCTGCAGGAGCTCCCCTGGGTCCTCCTAGGGAAAAAAGCCAGATGCTTGTGGAGGAATGGATGGTGGAAGAAGCCCCCAAACTCTCCATAGCTTAAAGAATGGTAAGACTGCTGGGGCAGATAGACTGCCCAAGGAGGTCCATGTTACCTTCTGGGACCAGGTTGGCTTCGAGCTGCTGGAGGCCAATAGGGAGTAGTTGCAGGATGGTCATCCATGGACTGGGATGGATCAAGGATTCATAACCCTTCTCTACAAGAAGGGGACAAGGGAGGAGCTTAGGAACTGAAGGCCCATAATGTTCCTGAACTTTGAGTATAAATTGATGGCCAAAGTATTGGCTGAGTGCTTCAAGCCTGTTATAGGTGCCGTGCTGGACAAGGACCAGACATGTGTGTTGCCAGGGTGGCAGATCCATGGAGCCCTGCTGAGCTGCAGGATGTGCTGTGGTACCAACAGGAGGGAGAGCAGAACATTGCTGTGCTGAAACTGAGCTGGAAATGGTGTATGAATGAGTATCCCAATGGCTCCTCTTCAAGATGCCAAAGAAGACAGGCATCCTCCTGACCTTCATCACCTGCATAATGATAATGTACACTGATGTGAACAGCAGGGTGCTGGTGCACAAGTTCCTGATTACACATAAGGCACATTTCTTTCTCCATAACAGTCTTTGTGGTTTCACCATTTCAATTTTTTTCAGATACTTTTGCTTCAGACATTTTACCAAATTTGCTTCTTTGTAGGGGGGTCTTTGGAAATCTTTGGACTTTGCGGTGGCTGTTATTCATGCTTGTGCTTGGGCCCTGGCCTTTCTCTTTTCCCTTTTCCCTTTATTGGCACTGTGTTATTCAGTTTCAGAATACTGTGGCCTTGTATGGGCTCATTCAGTCCACACCAAACTAGTGGACACACAACTGCAGGCTACAATGCATCTTGTGTTTGGCACATTGAACCCAACTCCACTTCCACGGTTACTAGGCCTCAGTAACATTGCTCCCCCTCATCTCTGCTGCACCAATGCTGAAGTTAACTTACTAACCAGACTCCATGGTAATCCTATGCTGCAAATGCACTGGGACATATTTCACTTACCAATAGCTTGGCTTCCCTCAAGACACCCAATATGGTATACCCTTTTAAAATCTTTTGACTTAACTTACTTAATCAATGGCAGAAAGAATGGTCAGCACAAGCACCAATCAAATACCACACCATCTCTCACCCTATAGTCAATTCACCAGGATTTAACTGGCTATGCCATTATTGGGCACTTGAACATTTTTGAAGTGGACAGGATCACTGTGCCTCAAACCCATACCAATGAAGCCTTCACAATGACGAATGTCATTGTGTACAAGTTCAAACTATGTCCCACTGCTGACTGATGTATATTTACTTTGCTATCTGATGGCTCTTTGCACTGGTGATGAGGTCACATTAACATGGCTGAAACAATATGCTGAAACTCCATGTGCTAAATAAATAAATAGGCTGAACTTACTCATTTCAGAGGACTCCTTCTCCTCTCCTTTTTGCAGGATGAACCTTCTCACTAGGAGGCTTGATACTTAAAGGTGCTTTTACAACACAAGTAAAGAACTCCAGAAATTGGGGAAAATTCTGATCCAACCTGGGATTTCATGTTACGGGGCAAACAAATGTAAGGTTGTTTTAATTTTAGTGGCACAGCTTTAACTACATGTCACTTGAACCCATAATCCCTGGGCTTGTAAACCTGTGCCTTATTTATCCTTTATACCACAAGGGACTTGTCAGGCCTCATTAGAAGTAGGCTTGAAATTTTTATAAACCAATATCTAAGTTCAAAGGGGAGCTTTGTGTTGTACCTAGGTCCAGAATGTAGGGGTCAAAATTGTGATTGGGTTTAAAGATGAATCCTACAGGTGCCTTTGTCTTGGTTCCCCAAATTAGGATAATCCTAAAGAAGGTATCACAAAAGAAGCTTTTCTCACTTCAGTTTTCACAGCTTTGGATGAGAAAAGGAAACATTGCACTTTTTTTTTTTCAGGTAGTGGACCCTGGCAAATGTTTTCCTTGAAGCTGCATATTTGTCACCTCTCCCCCTGTAATAAGCCTTGTTTTATTGCAATGTTGTTTCTAAGTGGGGAAATTTCTTCATGGTAAAACCTGGTGAAAAATGGTATTTTCCCAGGTTTCTGCGATGAGGCTGGAGCCAGAATGAGAAAGTTGATGTTTCATCCAAAAATTGGGCCCAGCCCCTGTTACTGCAGTGCAATGCCTGGCATAAGGTTTACACATGCCTACTTAACATGGAGCAGAGGGTCATGTTTTTGTTGGGAGAAGCAATGAACAGCTGGGCACAGTGGCTTGTGTCTGTCATCCAAGTGTCTGGGAGGCTGAGGCTAGTGGGCTGCTTGAGCCCAGGAGCTCTAGGCTTCAGTGTGCTATGTTGAGCAAGTGTCCACACTGGGGTCAGTATTGGCATGGAGACTCTGAGGGAGCTTGGAGTCTCCAGGTTGCTTAAAGAGGGGTGAACCGGCCCAGGCTGGAAACAGAGCAGGTCAAAGCTCCCTTGTTGACTGGTAGTGGAACAGCACTTGTAAACAGCTTCTGTGGCCTAACCTGGGCAAGAGAGGGGGGCCTAGCCTTTTGCCAGGCCCTTACTTCTGAGAAGTTGTCCCATAGTCCCCATAAGGCAGGACTCCTGAGAGATGAAAAGAGGGAGTTGAATGCCTGGTCTAGTGGAGGGTCACTTTGCAAAGCTTAAGAGTCAGTCCTGCAGGGAGGGGAAGGGAGACACCCCACAATAGGATCCCTTGGGGAAGCTCAAGGCTCTAGTGCATGGGTACAAGAGATGACAGTGCTGCCTCAGTGGCTACAGGGAAGGAGCAGGTCCACCAGCACTCTCCCATCCTGCGGCAGAGAGTACTTTATGAAAAGGTGAGGATGCAAAACTGAGACACTTTCTCCCCGTCTGTCCTAGACATCACACTCCTTGTCTGGTATTTGTTCTGCTCTCCCATGGGTCTCACAGGTCTCAAAGGAAAGGGCCAGGAATGTAAGGCACCCTTCAAGCATTCATGCCTTTACGTTCTTGCTCAAGGACTTGCCACAGCCCCCTGGTAGGAGCTAGTTAATCCCCTCCCTTCAATGATATAGGGTTAAAAATCCCAACCCCTGCTTCCTGCAGAAGGTTGAGGCCTCTGCCACAAGCACAGCTGGCACTGAGACCAAGTGACAGCAGAGAAGGAAGAGGCTCAGTCCAAGGAGAAGGAGCCATCACCTTAATTGGATGATTTGTCAAAGCTCTGTTGCTCAAATTATCCCCCACAGGATGGCTTGGCCTTGTCATGGCCATGTTATGGGTGGTCCTGTCACTGGCAGGTCACAAGCCAAGGGGTTACAGAGAAGTCTGGGGGGGTTCGTGCCACCTTGGTGTCGCCCAGGTCAAGGTTCCACAGCAACAGGAGAAGCTGATGTTGAAAGGGAGACAGAGGAGCTGGCTGCATTGGTACTGTCTGTAGTCCAAAGACTGGGGAGGTTGAGGCTGGTGGCTTACTTAAGTGCAGGAGTTTTGGGGTGCTGCATGTCATTGTGAGTGGGAATTCACAGTCAGGTCAGCCCCACCTGTGGCCCCCACAGGACCTTGAAGTTATCAGGTTGCTTCAGGAGGGCCTGATCTGGCCCAGGTCAGGAACAGAGCAGGTGAAACCAATCATGTTAACTGGTAGTGCGACTATGAATGGCCGCTGGGGCACAGCTTGGGCAACAGAGGGGAACCCAAATCATCAGCAAGGATTAACTGGATCACAAGTGGCTGTAAGCCAGGCCAGAGGGGACCTTGAATCCTGCCAGCCCCAGCTGGTGTGGGCAGGGAACCAGCTCTCTCTCATTGCCAGCGATATTTCTTGTGGCAGCAGGATGAGTATAGGTCTGGGGCACCCCAATAAGGCCCTAGGATGGATCAGGTGAGAGGGGACAATCACTGCACTAGAAGTGCCCTCCCTTGGGTACAGAGGGTATGACCTGTCTGTTCCCTCAGGTTCCCATAGGGCAGGGAGTCTCGTGGGGGCTCCACATGGCAGAATCAGTTTAAGGAGCAATGAGTACCTGCTGGGGACATGGCCCCACACGTGTGCACACACATGCCAGCCACCATCATGTACTCACACACACGCACACATGCACACACACATGCTATTACCCCAACACATCTGCATGCACCACACAAGCTCTCATCCAACCTGCTCAAGCACATGCACCAAAGGCATATGTGCATGCCCAAAATACCACGTCCAGCCACACATGCACATTTAACCTACCAGCTTTGCATATGTCCTCCATGTGGAACACACCCCAGAGCACCTCTTCCAACATACCCAACCCCGCCCCCTGCCCCCCCCAGGAGAGCAGAGGGTCCTGTGTTCCTACATTTCTTTGTTAGCCTTTGCAGCTGGCCACTGTAACCTAATGCCACATAATCTTTGTTATGGGTTTTCAGGGAACACCGTGAACATTTTCCAGCCTGGTTGTCTGTTGGTCTCAGACACGGTGTCAGCCTTGAAGGCTATGAAATTCACAAACAGGCGTTTAAAAACCAATTAACCCTTGCCATTTCCCTGGAATATTGTTCTAATGCATATCTATTCTACCTATAAGCCAATTCCTAAAAGCAAATCTCTAAATATAATTTTTTAGCTATCAATCCCCTCCTTCATAGTTTCATAGTAGCTAGGGTCAGGAGGGACCTGAACAGATCATCTAGCCTGACCCCCTGCCACAGGCAGGAATGAATGCTGGGGTCACAAGACCCCA
>NW_005843147.1:80100-93284 GCF_000455745.1 Alligator sinensis | reverse complement strand
AACCCTCTCCAGGCTGGCCACATCCCTTTTGAAGTGCAGCGCCCAGTACTGGAAGCAGTACTCCAACTGTGGCCTGACCAAAGTTGCATAGAGGGGGAGTATCACCTCTCTGGACTGGCTTGAGATGAACCTTTGGATGCATGACAAGGTATGGCTGGCCTTGCTGGCTGCGGTCTGGCATTGGTGGCTCATGTTTATCTTGCAGTCAGTAATGACTCCTAGATCCCTTTCTGCCTCTGTGCTTTCAAGAGGGGAACTCCCCAGCCTATATGTATGTTCCTTGAAGATCTTATACCATCACATCATAAATGGAGAATAATCAAGGGAAGTACAGTACCTGGAATGTTTAAGAAAGTTGTGGGGATGACCTCCACCAGTTGTCTCAGGAAAAGTATGACAGTATTTGTGAGCAGGGGCTCCAACGGGTTGGATGGTGTGATGAACACTTAACCATTGCCTGAATGTCACCCATACGATTTCTGACTCAGCCTTTTTGCCTCAGCATTCCCTAAGCCGGCAACCGAGGTTCAGCCAATTAAGTTCAAGCAGGTCTCCCATACTGTGGCTGGGGTACATATGACTCAAGATACCTATTAAACATTTTATTCAGCATTCCAGGTAGCATTCCACTGAACAATTAGCACCTCATCTGATCATCAAGATGGCTGTCTAGAACAGAGAAACATCCCATGATCAGAATCCTTGAGGCCCAGAAATTTTACCCCTCCTGTACAATGGGCAATGCTTTCCTCGTCATCCCAACTCAATCGCTTGGTGCCATTGTAGCAACACCAGTGACTCTTGTTCTGCAAGAGGCTGGAGAAATGCCAAGGGACAGATGCTTCCTATGCAAATAGTATGCTTGGTTTTCATTGGGATGGTACCATTCTACTCCTTGTTCCGGATCTTTGCACAAATTCTGGGAATTAATGAAGCTACATTGCATTATTATTCCTACTATAAACAGCATAAAATATATATCTAGTGCAAGCAAAGAAAAACAAGCAAAGCAAGACAAACAAAAGGAAGACAAAACAAATGGTTAATCTGGCCTTCTCAGTGCTTGGCGTGGTTGAAGTCTTTGAAGCCCTGGAGGTGATCCTGTACACAATGCACCCATTTCATGTGGCTACTTTGCATATACTCCCTGCCTAATAGGAGTTAAGTGTTGTTCTTCAGATATTTCATAACCTATCATCAAGTTCTGCTTTACATTTCATTGTCTAGCATAGCTAATATCACAGCCACTTATAGCAATAGTATTATATAACAACACAACCAAGAAGCATCACAGTTACTATGCATAACACAACTAAGCTTGATTCTTCTCTGTATCAAGCGAACTTCTTGATGCTTCAGCAATGGTTCACATCCTGCAAAACACAGGACAAAAAGGGAAGGGCTCAGCATCCTTTAGGTGAATTTAGGTCATGGAATCACTTTTGATTTTCAGCTGATACACTGTGGCTGACTTAATTTACTTCGGGCCCTGGCCCTGGCCCTGGCCCTGGCCCTGGCCCTTGCCATGCTGGAGTTAGGCCTCCATCCTTCAGGGTACGGTACATCATCCTATCTTCTACTTACCATGGTTGAGGATGCAGTACAGGCCCCAATTGTCCATCCACTTATCTGTTAACACTCTAGGCTGGAGCTCATCCAGAGATCATCCTCCTAGCTACATGCAGAGGCTACGTCTTCAGCAGTCCTCACTTCTCAAAGTGACAGGTGTTCCAAGCACCCTGCCACACACCTGCTCTTCTTGGCCTCCATCAAGGGTTTTTCTGTTGGGGTATGGTCCCCCTAGCCTTCTCCCACCAATGGGTGACCCACAACGCAGTGGGAGCTAGGATTTTAAGGCACCCTATGCTCATCTTTCCCTGGGGTGGCAACATGTGGCGTTTTGTGGAGATTACCTTGCCACAAGTAGCTCTACCACATTAACCAGTCCCAGGAGGGTACAGTTTCAGGTCCTACCCAGGACTAATCTCCAAGGTATCCTGTCCTGGTCATCTTCACCACTCATGGGCGCAGTCTTTCACTTTTGGGCAGTCTGGCCCTTTTGCACTTGGGCTGTGGCCACACATTGACCTTGAGCCTATCCACTCCAAGACTCTGGCCTGCCTCAGGCTACCAGACCTCTCATCAGGTCTCTCTCTCTCTTTCTTGGCTTCACTCTGACTATCTGGACCCATCTGGTCCCACTCTTCCCTGGCCCTCCTGGGCTACAAGTCACTGACTCTGCCTCATACACGTTCCAGGCTGTGAGTCCCTGGCCTTCCATGCTCTCACGACCCTTTGGATGGGCCCTGCTCTTCAGCCCCCACTCTCAGTCCCTCTCTGGACTCTGTCCTCTCAGTCCCTTCCACAGATCTCTCACCCTTAGTCTCTCTCTCTCTAGCAGTTCTCTGAAGTCCCCACGCTCCCTTCAGGGCCTTAACATTCACTCTATGGCTCTCCTTTTAACTTCCAGCCTTTCTTTCCCTTGACAGACCCTTTATAACACCGATGGCACTGCTTTAACCATGTCTTTCCTGGGCTGAAGGCTTCACAATCTGTGCTCATCAGAGGCCCCCTTTGGCCTTGCTTTATGTAAACCAATCCAGCAAAGCTCTGACTTTTCTCTGACAGCAAAGCTACTGTCCCTGAAGCCTGTCTTAAAGAGCTTTTCAATCTCCCTCTCCCTGCTTCTTCATACTGTCTTTAAACCAGGTCATTTCTAAAACCTTTCTCTGTTGTCTCTTGAAGACTGACATTGCAACCAGCAGGTTATCAGAACAAAGTGTATCAGCCCATCAAGTCTTACAAAAGAAAACATCTCTCTCAGTATTTTCAAGCTCTTCTTATCTGCAGGGCGCATTTGCATTTGCAAGCCACTGGCTGTCTGCCTTTATTCCAGTGAATTTGGAGACCCACACATAGATACCTCTCAGCATTAACTCGCATGGTGCGGGGGAGGGAGGCATGTCCAGATGCCAGGGTCTGTGTGTTGGGGTCCCTGCCATGGGAGAAGGGCAGGAGGGAGCAGCCTGGCAGATGCTGCAATCCCTCAACCAGCTGGAGCAGTAATAGTGCTCCAGCTAGGAAGGAGAGGGGCAGAGCCATCCCTCTCCTCTGGAGCAGACAGCCGAGTCCAGCCTAGGGCTGCAAAGCATCTGGGATGCCAGGGGACTCTGATTTAATTTAAACCAGGACAGGGTCTGGGACAGAAGTTTCATAAGCTGGTTTGACCACCCAAATCAGTTCAGTCTGATACTACATTCAACCAGGTTTATCTTAAAACAGTGTCAGCCATTTTGAAACTGGTTTATATGCACTAACTTATGTTCTGTTACAGGTTTAAACCAGTTTTGTGATGACTTAAACTGGTTTATGTGTAACGTCTGTCCCTAGCCCTAGAAAGAGGGGAGGGCAAAGACATCCCCATTATCAAACACAAATCCTCTGACAACAGCATTCACAAAATCGGAGAGTATATACATTTACAGTTCTAGCAGCCTCTTTGTCTTGCAGTTCTAATTTACAAACACATGCTAGCACAATGAACTAAAGCAACAAAAAGACAGTGCAGGTGTCCAATATCATTACTTGTCTTCCCTGTGCCTCCCCTCCCTCCTCTCCCCCCCTCCAGTTCTCCTAACACACTAGGCACCATCTATTCACAGGGCTGTATGGAATCACAAGGCGTGTCTATTGCACATCCTATCTCCAAACTTTGGGTGGGCCTGGATCCTTCCCGCTCTTCTTTTGACTGTGTCCAAGATCCCTGAAGCTGTGTTGCCTGGCTAACATTATGGCTTGCCATAGCCTGCACCTACAACTTCCACTTTACAGTCACCAGAGCAAACACACAACACTGCTCCTGACACTCTCTGCAACCTCCTTCTGCATTGCAGTACTTCAGTGACCAATGCCTTACATGCCATTAACAATCCTTGCAAAGCAGCCCTCTTCTTAGGCTCTGCTTCTGTCACAAACAGCCTTACTTACAAATGCCTCAGAGTCCCAAGGACTCTTTCTTTGCTCATTCACATAGCCCTCCAGCAGGGAGGTAAATTTTCTCTGCTCCTGGCCTCCTATTGTGCCCATGATAGGAAGTTACCTTACTTAACCCAAGTGGACTTCAGCATGTACCTTTGCCTGAATCACAGACCTCAGGTAGTCTCTGAGATCAGGTTGTGACCCTGTATACTTTGAAGGTTCTGCTCCTGCCACTGACACAGCTGTACCCCTGCACACTACTCTGCCTGACCTAGGCAATCAGCTGTCCCCTTGGTCAGCAGCAGAACAAACCAAACTCCTCCACAAAAGACTCTGACATAAACATGGTTACTTAGGTTACAACCCTAGTTGGAACTACAATACAGTTTCACCTTACACACAGATCTCCACCCATAGTCCCACAGACTCACCCTACTGTGAGTCTTGGATGACCCCTCTAGAGAGGTTCACTCTATTAGCCAATTCCCCGATCAATCAGGTTACTGCCCTTGAGTCTCAATCCCAGAGTCCCCAGTCCCCAGTGGTTGGCACTGGACCTAGTCCCGGCCCCAGAGTCATGAATCCCCATCCTGGCAGAGTCACCCATTGTTGGCACTGGATTTATGACCCAGATACATTATTCTGGGTGGGCCTCAGCCCTCAACCTCCAAGCCTGCTGACATTCAAGAAAGAACTACAGGGTGAAGCTTGCATACTGGACAGGCATATCAAGCGTACCTCTCCTCTGTGCACCCTAGATACAGAACTGGGAGGAGGGGAAGGTATTTTGTTTCCCTTCCCTGCATTATTCTTATCTGCTATCACTGTGTATCAATAAAAATGTACTTATTATCAAATGGAAGAAGTTGTGGTTGGTCTGAGTGTTTGGGTCTGCCCAGAATAAGGTATCTGGGCCATAAATTCAGTGCCAACACAAGCCAGACTCTGGGTCCCTCTAGCTTTTAAATTCCTACTCCCACTACTCAGTTGATATGTGGGGACAGGGGTAGGGGGCATAAGAAAGCAGGCAAGGGGTGGTGGGCAGCATAATAAAGCCCCTGCCTGCTTTTTACTCTGAGGACTTAGGAGTGAGAAGCAGGTAAGGAGCATCTGCTCTTCTCCTCCCCTTCTAGTCTATGGAATAGACAGAAGCAGCTACCCCCCATGCCTTCTCCAGAGCAATGACCAAAGGTCCTCAGGAAGAATTAGGCTGTGGGAAAGTGTGAAGATGCTCAGTCGCCCATGAAAAACTTTCCTGAGAGTGATTTAACCCTGGATTCTTTTTCTTCCAGAGTGGTCATTTTTACCCTGGGAGAAAAAGCTTGAACAGCTGCACACTTTTGTTTTCTACTGAGACAATGGAGATTCTTTTGATAGAGAGTGAATATCTGTACATTGCCCTGGACAACCAAGATAGCGTTGCCATCAGACTCAAACCAAATGATAAGACTGAGAACCTTAAACCAAGGTCCCAGAGTAACATTGTTTGAAGTGAGTATTCCTTCACAGAGGGCCAGGTGGGAGATAAAAGAAGCCTTTTGTCTGGAGTGTTCAAAATGATAAAAGCAGCCTGGAGCCATCATTATGACCAAGAAGATGTGCTGCTATTCCTAGGTCATAGACATGCATATGCAGGAGTAACAAGTTTTTGTTAGCCCTGTTCTCTCACCCCCACCCTGCCATCATCATTATGAGGTTTGGATAGGGAAGATCCTGCCTTGAGCAAATGTTTGGACTAGATAACATCTAGAGTTCCCTTCTGGTCCTGCTTTTCTATCATTCTATGATTATTACTATTTTGACTATTACATAGGCAAAATCGTTTGCATTGCAGCTGTCTTAGTTATATTTCCGTGTTAAAACTGGAGACAGAAGTTAAAATGTTATACAAGACCACCCAGTAATTTAAGAGACAACAGCTACAACCAGTAATACTGACAGCCTGCTCTAACCACTATACCAAAGTGCTAAGCAAACTGTGGCTAATCTTGGAAGGCAATGATCATTAAACTCCTCTGGGTTTTGTTTTGATTATTTTTGGTTGGGTTTTGTTTTTTACCATCCACAGAACTATGTTGGAACTTAATACCAAACTGAGTAATCTCTTTCTAACTGCATCCTGGTTCCTTTTCCAGAATAGCTGGTGAGTAAATAGTAGGGGTATTCAATTAATTGATTCAGATCATTGTCCCTGATTCGATTCAGCTGAATCTGGATCTGAAGATTCAATGCTGATTCAGGGACTCAACGATTTGGACATAGACAAAGCTTTAAAAGATTTTTTACATGTCTGGAGGTACCAGTATGGCTTGTGAATGCAGTGTTGCTGGGGTGCACGAAGCATCCCACAGGAGTTGCGGGGTGGAGCCTCCATGTGCTCGGCGGTGAACACAGAAGTGGACCAGAAGTATTTCTGCTCCACTTCCAGGTCTGCTGGGGAGCATGCCCCCCCACCCCCCAGCTCAGTGATCGGCTGCAGGGAACCCCACGTGCCCTCCCCCGACCCAGAAGGCACCAGTTGGTCTACTTCCGGGTCTGCTGCCAAGTGCGGTGGGGAGCCCCCTGTGCTTCTGTGGGACACTCCATGTGTCCCAGCATCACAGCACTCACGAGCCCCTGCTACCTAGAGATATATAGAAAAAACATTTAAAACTGTCTCTATGTCCGAATCTCTGAATCTTTCTGAATTGATTCATAGGGTTCTGATTTGATTTGGAGAGACCAAAGGGTCCTCCGATTCAGTTTGGATTTGGAGATTTGGCCACTGAATCGGGCTGAATCTCCACTGAGTCAAATCAGGGACTAAGCTTCGCAGAGCCATAGTAAACAGTTACCTACTATAAGCATTAATAAGCCCCTGACTTCATTGTTTCTAAAGTTGTTAATTAGCTATTGTTAAAACGCATGTTCATGTTTGTTTCTCACCCATAGGTGCTGACTCTGGTTTTTGCCAGTAGATGATTGCAGAGAGTAAAAAAACACCATAATGGTGCATTACTTTAAATTGGGTGAATTCCCATGCCAAGCCCTGTGCAATAGCGCTGTGTGAAATTTCACCAGCTGTTTCGATTCAACACTGTTTTGACTCATTTTAGCTCAAAACAGTTGTCTCTAGTGGGTTATGGAATAGAGAAAATCCCACACAATTTACTGATTCGTTTTGGTGCACTGGCTGGGGGAGTAGTTAGCTGATTGCACGATTTCACAATGATTACACACTTAATTCATACAACACAATTTTATTTTAAAATTCTTTGCTACGTATATAACACTGCTTAGCTTTAAGAAACACCACAAACATTAAAAACACAATAATTACATATATCAGAAACAATGCTCCGAATGCACTTCCTTCCCAAACAATGCTATAAGAATTAGTGTTACAAAAACAACTACAATTACAACTAAAAGTTAAATTTGAAAGCAATACAATTCAATAGGCTGGCCTCAGCAGTGATAGGACTAAGTCCCCTTCCTTCAGTCCCTTTCAGGTGCTCCGCGGCTTCAGCGTGAACTAAGAGATTCGTGTTCACGGAGAGGGTGGGTCAGTCTGATCTGGGCTACACTTGCGATTCTTCCTTCGTTGTTCTGCAAGTGAAGTCACCTCCAAATTGGGACAGTAAATTACAGTTTTTATTGAGTGAGCTGCCGTCAGTGGGCTCCTCCTACTCAACTTGTCACTACTCCCAAATTTGGGCTCGGATCTTACTCAACAGATTCTTTTGCCTTTGTTGAGCATTTTAAATTACTCTTGGGGAGACTTCCATATCACTGCAAATGCCCTTTTCTAATCAATTTTTCCAAAAGGCCCTAGGCTTTGATCTCTCGGAATTCAGGATATTTGCTCTCTTTGTAAAAGACTTCTAAAGATAACATTTAAATTAAGACTTTAACCAAAGTCAGGACATTTTGCACGTAGCCCCAAAAACAATGAGCTAGATAAGGAGATAAATCCTATCTTCATCCTGAAACTGGCTAATGGGCAACTTTTACAAACATTCAAACTATTTCATTCAATATGACAACAGTGAAATCAAATTGAAATTAAGGGCTTCAAAATGGCTTCAAAACAAAATGAGGCTAGTTAAAATGTTTTGAAAGTTTTGAAACTTTCAGGTTTCAAATTCGAAACGGAGTGCTGTTCCACTGAAACCGCGGAACTCAAGGCAAAATGGAACGGTGCCATTTCGCACAGCCCTACTGGGCATGCCCAGAAGAGGTAGTGCATTACTTTAACTTCGCTCTGCCGCATCTGTAAAGAGTAGGCACTTTAGTGGGCTTTTTGGTGCTTTTATCTAATAGCTGATTGAATCAAGAAAACACCAAAAAAAGCACAAAAAAACTCTGTTGAAGAACCTGATGTTTGCGTAAACATTTGCAGACAGCCAGGTCCGTAACACCAAAATGGCCACGGCTCATGAGTGCTGAGCATCTACTAATTTTTTTGGTGAGTGCTTGAGGTCCAGAGCGTCCATAGAATCTGCACCTATGTTGTCAGCTTCCTCACTTGCCTAGTCCCACGAGCTGGATGCAACATATTTATATTCCACATTAATTTATTTTTGGAGGAGACAAGGATTCCTTCCCACCTTCATTCTTTTACATGTTGTCATTTGTCTTTATCAGATTGCATGCAGTTACCTTGAACCCTGCTTTTCCTCATACTTCTTTTAAAAACAGCTGTCCTCTTTTAATTTTCACAATCTAGCATGGTTTAGGGTAGCCTGTGACATTATTATCATTGTTGCAGGCCTGCACTTATAACTTCTGTTTTTTGCTCTTTATGCATTTTAATGCTTTGACAAAGTTACTTTCCATATTCTTTCTAGCCATTCAGATATCTCTCCTAACTCCCTGCTGAATATGACAAATCCTCCCTAATTATTCGTGTTCCTTAAGCTTTGACATAATTAACAGATCAGAGATGAATCCAAAGAATATATTCACTGCTCCTAAGTTTGCTTCATTTTAACAAGTAACAGATTTGTCTCCTCATTCTGTCTGGTGCTTGTGTCCTACACCTCTGTTTCATGTTCTGTCTTCTGTACACATCTTCCCTTCTTTCTTGTTGATGATCATTAGCTTATACACTCTATGACAAAGTGTGCCTCCAAAGAGTGACCATGGCACCCTGTGCCCCTGCATGAGGTTGGGCACTGTATTAGCACCCTCCTTTCATCCTCCACTCTTGCCTTTCTGGTCTTTGAGCCCTTCTCCTTCACTTGCCTGTCACACCTTTGCTGGTTCAAAAAAAAATGCTAGGAGGCTGCCCAGGACCTGAGGGAACTTGGTCTTGGTGCTACTACTTTTCCTTCTTATCTTAACACCCAATACCTTAAAGACTGTATTTGTGGCATCTGACCACCCCTACAGCCACTTCCATGACTCACAGTCACATGACACGTGTCAATAAACAGTCATTTCAATGGAATCTTAGCCCCAAATCCAAACTCTTGCTTCTTCGATCCTTTATATCCTCAGGTTCTGTCACTCTTGGGTGCTGGGCCATGGCCCTGTCTCCAAAACTCTAGTGTGCTGGGTTCCTGACCCTGATTCCTTCCTCCTTTGGCTGTTTCTGAATCTTGGGCCCACCCTGGCAGGCTCAAGCCTCTCTGGGCCTCTCTGG
Source organism: Alligator sinensis (assembly GCF_000455745.1). Lineage (NCBI taxonomy): Eukaryota > Metazoa > Chordata > Crocodylia > Alligatoridae > Alligator > Alligator sinensis. The sequence continues at coordinate 83,680 of NW_005843147.1, read as the reverse complement.
CACTACTGGGAACTCCAAACCTCCCTTTGCTAATCCCTTCCTGTTCCTCTGGTGAGAAAACTAAAAATCTAGTTCCAGCCTTAATTCAATGCATTCTGCCTTGGGGCGTAAAAGGAAAAGTCTCTAACTTTTACAGCGTCAAGTCAGACAGTAGGGCCATGCAAAGCTTCAGTCCCTGATCCTATTCGGCTGAGATATGGACCAGTTCGGTGGCCAAATCTCTGAATCTGAATTGAATCAAGAGACCCTTTAATCTCTCCAAAGCAAATTGGAACCCTTCAAATTGATTTGAAGAGATTCAGAAAGATTCAACGATTCAGACATAGACACAGCTTTAAATGTTTTTTCTACATACCTCAAAGTACCAGGCAGTTCGTGAATGTTGAGATGGTGGGGTGGATGAAGCGTCCCACAGGAGTGTGGGGGGTTCCCCAGTGTGCTTGTCAGCAGATCCGGAAGTGGAACAGAAGCACTTCCAGTCCACTTCTAGGTTTCCCAGGGAGCATGCTGGGGGCCCCCCCATACTGCTTCAGCTCAGCAACTGGTGCCTCCTGGGTCTGAGGGTGCACCCAGGGTCCCCCCATGGCTGATCACTGAGCTGGGGAGGTGCAGGGGGGCCCCCTGTGCACTCAGCGGTGGACCCAGAAGTGGACTGGATATGCCGCCAAGCATGGGGGGGTGGGGGGGGAGCTGCACACCTGTAGAATGCTCCATCCACCCCACCATTGCAGCATTCACAAACCACACCTAGTACCTCCAGGTAGGTAGAAAAAACATTTAAAGCTGTGTCTATGGCTGAATTGCTGATTCTCCGAATCAGCATCAAATCTTCAGATTTTGATTTGGCCGAATCAAATCAGGGATAGTGATCTGAATCAACAAATCAAATCACTGTCCCCAATTCGGGCCAAATCTCAATCCAAATCAAATAAGGCCCATTTTGCACACCCCTATCAGACAATCCTACAGCCAGCGGTAAAACTAGCCAGTCTAGTAGGTCAAATGTAACCTTCCTGGGTAATCCATCCCTGTGCTTTTCACATCCCAGATCCAGAAAGTCCAATCCCCTACTGGAGTTCCTCAGCATATTTTCTCTGTTTTCCCCTCCTTGCCAGAGGCCTCCATTCTTTTACAGGGCTTTCTCCTATGACTGTGTGTCACTACTTTCTGTTCCTTTGCCACCTCCCCCATTTTCTGAGCAAGGCCTTATCTTATTTTTTAAGGCCTGCAGGCAGCTACTCTGTGGCTCCCAGATGTTAGTCTTTCTGATTACAGCCTATTCAATGGGTCCTTTCTTCCCCCCTGCCATCTGCTCCCTGGTTAGCATTGCTTATCACACCCGCTTGTTTACTTGGCCAGTGGCCATTACAGTAAGTCTGTTCCTGTTTCACAACAGGAGCCTCTTTTTTTCTGTTACACACCCCTTTGCTGCCAAACTGCCCTGTGCACTCTGGTCTCTCTAGCTAGTGCCCTGTCTTTGTCTGCCTCACTTTTTGATGTTTAAATATAAAGCTTATGACTTTGGAAGACTGCCCTTAGAGTCCCAGACTGAGCCTTGGGTGTTTCATTCAGCCCTGTTCATCATTGAGTTTCCTTGGTCTGGCCCAATTGTTTAGCTCTACTGCCTGAGCAAGGCATTGTGCCTTACAGCTGGTTCCAGTCAGCCCCGTCTCCTAGGCTAGGGAAAACATTAAAAAAGCCCAAGCCTGAATTGATTCAATCTTTGCAGATTAGTCTAACTTGCAGAGCTTGAACTGATTTGCAAGTGGATAGATATTCACTTTTGAATCAAGAAATGGAGACACTTGCTTGCAGTGGCTCAGGCTAGAAGCCATGGGGCACTATAGCAGACTTCCCTTCCCTTCCATAGTGTTCAACTGTGGGGGGCAGGGGGTGGGGGGCATGGGCAGGCCCTGGCAGGACACTATGATAAGGGAGGGGTTTAAACCTCCACCCTGGCCTGTACAGTCCCCAGCTGGTGTGTGCCTGGAGAGGGAGGGGGAAGCAGCCATTGCCAAGCTTCCCCCCTGCCCCTTGTTGTTCAAAGGGCAGGGAGTGTTGCCGGCCCCCAGCCAGCACTCTTGTGTGAACTGAATGTATCTGTTGATGATACTGAGCTTTTCAGTCTCCCTCTCCCTGCTACTTCATACTGTCTGAAGCAAACTGACAGGCACTATATTTACTACAAACCAAGTAATTTCTCACACCTCTCTCTGTCCCTCTTTAACACTGACAGATTGCAGCCTTTTAAGCAAGTCAGCAGGCAGCTTATCAAAACACAAAGGTTATCATCCTATCAAGAAAACAAAAACCTCTCTCATTACTCAAACTCTTAAACACATTTTTCCAAGGCATTTGTAAGGAAGGCATTACCAGCTGACCTGTTGATTAGTTCCAAAAAATCCCTAAGCAGACACTGTTCTGTCTGTTTTTGTTCCAGTGAAATTGGAGACACATGCAGACTCCTCTCAGAATTAGCTAGCATGGGGATGGTGTGGCCAGAAGTCGGTTGAGGTCTGTGCTGCTGGGTTCCCTGCTGTGGGAGAGAGGCGATCCCTGCTTGAGCTGTGACCAAGGGGAGGATGGGGAAGGAGGAAGCCAGGCAGATGCTGCCATGCTTGTAGCCCCTCCCCACCCAACTTCTCAGCCAGCCAGAGCTATTGCTAGGGAGGAGAGGGGCAAGACCAGCCCTACTCTCTGAAGCAGATAGCTCAGACCAGCCCAGGGCTGAAAAGCATCCTACGGGACTCTGATTTAACTTAAATTAGGAAGGGGTCCAAGACAGAAGTTCTATAAACTGGTCAAAGTTCTATTAACTGGTCAAAACACAGAGCCAATTTCCCAGCCAATGGATTGTGGTGGACTCAAGGCCAATACTGACCAGTTTCACCAAGAGGTGATCATGGGATATCAGATTGAAGGCTTTTTTGAAGTCAAGATATATCACATCAATCTCTTCTCCCTTGTCCAGGTGATAGGTCACCTGGTCGTAGAAGGAAATGAGATTGGTCAAGCAAGACCTACCCGCAACAAACCCGTGCTGGCTATCCCTCAGGATGTTGGTGTTGGCCAGTCTATTAAGGATGGCCTCTTTAATAAACTTTTCTAAGATCTTCCCCAAGATAGAAGTCAGGCCAATGGGCCTATAGTTTGCCGGATCCACTTTCCTCCCTTTCTTGAAGATAGGCACCACATTGGCCTTTTTCTAGTCTTCAGGCACTACACCAGAGCGCCAGAAGTTCCCAAAGATCCGTGCCAGGGGCTGAGTGATGATGCTCGCCAGCTCCTTGAGTACCCTGGGATGTAGATTGTCAGGGCCAGCTGACATGAAGGTATCCAGCCTCTCAAGGTGTTCCTTTACCAGGGTCCACATTGATGGAGGACAAGGGATCTCCCTCACCCGGACCTCCCTGTCTCATAGCGGGCATGGGCGTCCCATGGGACCGATAAAAGACCGAAGCAAAGTACGCATTAAATAGGTTGGCTTTTTCCTGGGCATCAGTTGTCTCATCTGGTTTAGCAGGGGTCAAATGTTGCCCTTGCTTTTCCTCCGGCTCCCCACATATCTGAAAAAGGACTT
>NW_005843147.1:68854-79829 GCF_000455745.1 Alligator sinensis | reverse complement strand
CCTGCCTATGCAGGGGGTCAGACTCGATGATCTCAAGCAAATCCCGGGACGTCTCAAGCAAATCCCGGGACGTCTCTCAAGCAAATCCCGGGACGTCATTCTCCCCCTGTACTCGGCCTTAGTGAGGCCGCAGCTGGAGTACTGTGTCCAGTTTTGGGCTCCACAATTCAAAAAGGATGTGGAGAAGCTTGAGAGAGTCCAGAGAAGAGCCACGCGCATGATCAGAGGTCAGGGAAGCAGACCCTACGATGACAGGCTGAGAGCCCTGGGGCTCTTTAGCCTGAAAAAGCGCAGGCTCAGGGGTGATCTGATGGCCACCTACAAGTTTATCAGGGGTGACCACCAGCATCTGGGGGAACGTTTGTTCACCAGAGCGCCCCAAGGGATGACGAGGTTGAATGGTCACAAACTACTTCAAGATCGTTTCAGGCTGGACATAAGGAAGAATTTCTTTACTGTCCGAGCCCCCAAGGTCTGGAACAGCCTGCCACCGGAGGTGGTTGAAGCGCCTTCATTGAACACCTTCAAGATGAAACTGGATGCTTATCTTGCTGGGATCCTATGACCCCAGCTGACTTCCTGCCCTTTGGGCGGGGGGCTGGACTCGATGATCTTCCGAGGTCCCTTCCAGCCCTGATGTCTATGAAATCTATGAAATCTATTCCTGGACTCCCCTCCCCCTGTGGTCATGGTCCCTTAGGGCGTCACTGACAAGCCTCCTGAGCTTGTCAAAGTTGGCTTTCTTGAAGTCAAGGACTTCAGTGTTGCTGACTGACTTGCCAGCTTTACGGCGGATGGTGAAGATGATCAGCTCATGATCGCTGTCACTCAGCTTCCCATCAATCACTAGGTTACCAATTAGGTCATCCCTAGTAGCCAGTACCAGGTCTAGCAGTGCTTTACCTCTCATTGGCCTGTAGACTTCTAGAGTCAGGTAGAGGTCATCCACGCATGACAGGAAGCTTTGTGACTGCTCGGATTTTGCTGAGTGATCCTCCCACAAGATGTCTGGGTAACTGAAGTCACCCATGACAACCATGGTCCTGGAGCATGCGACCACAGCCGCTCTTGACTTTGGGTGGGGGTCTGTAGTAGACTCCCACCATTGTATCCCCTGTGCCATGTTCCCCATGAATTTTAACTCAGAAGGTCTCCAGTTGTCCATCCTGGTCACCAACATCAGCTTGCAGGGACGCATAGCTTTTCTGAACATAGAGAGCTACACCCCCGCCCCTTTTATCTACACGATCTCTCCTGTGCAAGATATAGCCATCTATAACCATGGTCCAGTCATGGGTGGAGTCCCACCAGGTCTCCGCTATCCCTATGATGTCATAATTATTTGCGTTAAGCAGGAGGATGAGTTCCTCCTGCTTATTCCCCAAGCTCCTGGCATTTGTGTACATGCAGGCAAGTGTCCCCCCCGGCCCAGCTCCCACTCAGCCGCCTCCTCCCACTCTCTAAGGGTTAACCCCCTCCCACCACTGGCTCTGCTTACCTCCAGCTGTGCTGAGGGTCAGCGGGGGACTCCATAGCTTCTGGGCGGGGTGTCTCTGGGGGGCTTTGGGGGAGTGGGAGCACAGCAGGCTTTCCCCTGCGCATCTCTCACCACTTCTAGAGCCCAACTGAGGCTTTTTTGCTGTTGGCAGGCCCTTTTAAACTATACGCATGCACAGTGGGCCTGCCATCGATGAAACTGCTCTGAGGCTAGAGGGGGCCCTGCCTGGGATTTGGGGGACCTTGCCCCACTGGAGAGGGACTGGTAAGTACCCTCCCCCTACCTCTCTCTCTCCCTGGGGGGCTGGGCCAAGTAGGGGCCTGGGCAGGGTGAGACCCGGCCCGGCTCCCACTCAGCCACTTCCTCCGACTCTCTAATGGTTAACCCCCTCCCACCACCGGCCCCGCTTACCTCCGGCTGTGCTGGGGTTTGGCGGGGGGCTCCGTGGCTGTTGGGGAGTCTCTGGGGGGCTTCAAAGGAGTAGGGGTGCAGTGGGCTTTCACCCACGCATCTCTCACCTCTCCTGGAGCCTAACTTGTTGACCCAAATCAGCTAAGTATGATGCTACATTCAACCAGGTTTATCGTAAATCAATTTTGGCTATTTTGAAACTGGTTTGTGTGCACTGAAATTAAGTTCTGTGACATGTTTAAACTATTTTATGATCACTTAAACTGATTTATGTGCAACTTCTGTCCCTAGCCTTAGTTTCTTTCTCTCTCTCTCTCTCTCTCTCTCTCTGTTCCTTCTGGACCCCTTGCCCTGTCACACTGCATTGTATTGGACCCCCAGTCCTGCCTCAGTGTCCCAAACTCACTAATTTAAAAATACTCCATGCCTTACTGGCACAAGTCATAGCTTCCAGCCTGCTTCATATCCATGGCCATGTTTCTCAGGTTTTACTTTTTGCAGCTGGCCCCAACCATATTTTAGCTGTCAGAGCTCCTGGCTCCACCTGGCTTCTACCTGCCTGACACTATGCTTGCAACTCACATCATGGAGTGCCTTCAGGCATCCACTGTGGCCTCCAATCTCCCCTGAGGCCATTCCTAAGCCTCACAGAGAAAACACAAAGTCAAAGAAAAACAACTATGGAACCTAAACTATGCATCTTTTGTGAGAGCTCACCAGAGCTCCATCCTTCTTCAAAATCAAGGACAGAACTATTCCAGGCCTGGGACAAGTCTTATATATCCCCTGTCACTTCCCTCTTCTGGTCACCTGATCTCTGCTTCTCAAAGTCAGGTATGGGGGTTTCCATTAGCCAACCTCTATAGCTTGCCTCCTAGTAAGCAGACTTACAGATCTGTGGTCAGCTTCTTCTATTCAGGCAGCCTTGCAGCTAAGAAGGTCTTTGGTAAGCTGCTTTCTGAAGTCTTGAAGCCCTTTAGGTCTGTTGCTTGGTCCTACCCTTTAGTACCAGAGGTTGATTACTTGCCTACCTAGCTCTCCTGCAGCTACTCTTTAGCCACCTGCTGGGAGTCCAGACCTCAGAGGCTAAGTCAACAAGCCCAAGGTTGAATCAATTCACTCTATGAAGGTTAGTCTAAGCTGTGGAGATTAAACTGAGAAACAATTGGACGCACATTTACCTTTGATTCAGGAAGTGAAGCCACATTCCTGCAGTGGCTCAGGCCAGAAGCTAGGGGCCACTACAGCATGGCTCTCTGGAACATAGCTAGTATGGACTGTGTGTTTGTTTCCTATTCTTTCTGCCCCTAAGGTCTCTGGGATTTGCAGTCCAAAATCACAGAAGCAGGACTCTCCAGGGTTGCTCATCACTTCCTCTTCCTGCTTCCAGGTACTGCTGGGATTCATAGTCCACAGTCATAGCCAGCAGTAAGTTTAGCAGCAGAGCAGCTCTTTACTCATGGGAAGGTGGATTTAACTGCCCACCCTGGCCCCAGCCCCCAGCCTAGGGTTATTCCTGCTCCCCCCCACCCCCAACTCTACTCTTCTAGAGAAGACAGTCAAGCCCAGGCCAGTCCAGGGCTGGAAAGCATGCTAGGATGCTGGGGGACTGTAATTTAACTTGAACCAGGAAGGGGTCTGAGAAGACCTTTGAGAAAATTATCAAGGAGCATATCTCCAAGGGCCCAGCAGATGAGGTAATACTCAGGGGCAACCAACATGGGCTCATTGAGGGCAGGTCCTGGCTGACTAACCTGGTTTATTTTTATGATCAGGTCACAAAGTCCCTGGATGAGTGTGTTGGTGTGGATGTCATCTTCCTGGACTTGAGGAAGGCCTTTGACACTGTTTCCCACCACATTCTCTTTAAAAAAATGTTGGTGACTGTGGCTTTGATGCCTACACAGTCAGCTGGGTGGCAAATTGGCTAGATGGTTGCACCCAGAGAGTGGTAGTGGATGGGTCATTTTCAACCTGGAGGGATGTGGGCAGTGGAGTTCCCCAGGGCTCAGTCCTGGATCCTGTACTGTTCAACATCTTTATCAGCAACCTGGACATGGGTGTGGAATGCACGCTGTCCAAATTCACTAGCAACACCTAGTTGTGGGGCAAGGTGGGAATGCTGGAGGGGAGGGACAGAATCCAGCTACATCTTGACAGGTTACAGAGGTGGGCAGATGAGAATAGGATGGAATTCAACACAGACAGGTGCAAGGTGCTGCATCTAGGGAGAAGGAACCAGCAACACACCTATAGGCTGGGGAACACCCTTGTGAACATGGTGGCAGAAAGGGATCTTGGAGTCATCGTTGACTCCAGGATGAACATGAGTCACCAATGCAAGGAGGCGGTCAGTAAGGCTAACCGCACCTTGTCATGCATCTACAGATGCATCACAAGCAGGTCCAGGGAGGTGATCCTTCCCATCTATGTGGCATTGGTCAGGCCACAATTTGAGTACTGTGTCCAGTTCTGGGTGCCACACTTCAAGAAGGATGTGGCTAGCATTGAGAGGGTCCAGAGGAGGGACACTCGCATGGTCAAGGGGCAGCGGGGCAGGCCCTACGAAGAGAAGCTAAAGGGCCTGAATCTATTCAGCCTCCACAAGAGAAGGCTGAGAGAGGATCTGGTGGCCATTTACAAACTCACCAGGGGGGACCAGCGGGAATTGGGGGAGGCTCTCTTCCCCCAGGCACCACCTGGGGTTACTAGGAGTAACGGCCACAAACTGTTAGAGAAAAGGTTCAGGCTGGACATTAGACATTACATTACAGTTAGGGCTTCCAGGCTCTGGAATGGGCTCCCAAGTGAGGTGGTACTCTCTCCTACCTTGGGGGTCTTCAAGAAGAGGCTGCACAGATATTTGGCTGGGATGATATGATCCCGGCACCCGTTCCTGCCTGGGGCAGAGGGTCAGACCTGACAATCTGTTTAGGTTCCTTCTAACCCTAAGTACTATGATACTATGATACAGAAGTTTCATAAACCTATTTGAGCCAAGTCAGTTAAGTCTAATACTACATTCAACCAGGTTTATCTTAAACCAATTTCAGCCATTTTGAAACCGGTCTATATGCACTGAACTTCTGTTCTGTTACAGGTTTAAACCAGTTTCCAATCACTTAAATCAGTTTGTGTGTAACTGCTGTCCCTAGCCAGAGAGGGTGAGAATGATGGGGAGCGTGCAACTTGTTTATGATCACAGAGGAAGACAGTGGAAGAATCAAGTGAAGAATGTATTTTTCCATGATTAAAATGAAATGCCACTCATATATAGAAATAAATATATATATATATATAGTGGTGTTTCATTTTGATCACAGAAGAATGTGGATTTTTGGTTTACTTTTTATAACTCAAAAATTAGCAATTTTTTTTTAAATCAGAGAAAACCAGGTTCCCTGCTAATTAGAAGCAAAATCAAAGACTGCTAAAGTCTATGGACCAGTTTTACATCAGGACTTGAGTGTTCAAGTGTGAGAGGAATCTCCTTATTACTGGATAAGAATGATGATGACTAGACAACATCTCAGCAGATCCTACCCCATTGCTGCTCCCAGGACTGTTTCTGCATTTATATTTGATAGCCATTAGTTTAAAAACAAAATAGGCTTGGGAATAGGGAGAGGAACCTAGGATCTCCACTTCAAGCAGAGTGCTTCATCATAGGTTTCTGAATCAGGTTCTCTCTTGCCTCCCCTTCTAGCCTCACTGGGCCATCTTCAGCAGTTGAATGCTTCCCCTGTGTTCTTAAGCAACTTATAGGCTCTTTGGGAAGTTAGAACAGTGGTCTTGAATCTCCTCAGCCTAAGAAGGGCCTAGATTAGATGTCTTTTCGGTTGAAGCTGAATACACTATGCATTAGGCTCTGGGAAGGAGGTTGAGCTGGATTTCTCTGGGGAATGAAGGGTTACATTCTGTTCCCTTCCTGGACATCTATGTGTCTAAATCAAGAAGTTTTGGCATTTTTGGGAATTATGCATTCAAGGGTATTGTGTGGCTGGATATATTGAATCTCTGAGGGTATTGTGTAGTAGGTCTGTATGCCTGGGCAACTACAAAGTTGCACTGACAGCGCATTTGCAGTAGTGGCTGTAGCCCTACCTGTGTGCACATGTGGACATGTAGCAGACTCAGATGCCTGTAAAAGTGGCTGTCCGGATCCCATGACTGATGATGTTAGATTTAGGATGGGAAAGAGGCAGCTGCCTTGTTTCCCTCAGCTCAGCTGTTAGGGGCAATCACTAGGGGCGCTGGAGGGCCTGAGTTCCATCCCCTCTTCCCCAGATCGTTCTGAAACCTTGCTCACTTCCTAGCAATAGATGGAAAGCTGTGCAAGAGGCAATCTTCTGTCCTGTTGGGAACAATGACCCTGGCTAGAATATACAACCTCTTATCTTACAGGTGAGCAGCCATCTTACCAAGCCCACACACCCCCTGCCTTACTCCATTCCTCTTGTTCCCATCTATGTCCACAGACTTCTTCATCATGGTTACCCAGGAGGCCAGCTTCAAAAGGAGTGTCAGAGAAGAGACTAGTTAGTAACTGATGTGTGATGTGATAGCTTGAGTGTTGTACTGGGAAATTGGGCAGAATCAGGTCTGACTCCCCTTTGATTGAGGTGAACTCTGAAAGCCCAGATTAGTGTGATGAGGTACTCAGCTCTTTGGAAGGAAAAAACGAGAACTTTCTCACTTTGTTTAGGTGTGCCAGGCTACAAATCCAGCAACAGAATACCCCTGGCTGTGTATGTGGTAAAAATGCCTTGTGGCTTACCTTGAATTAGTTTTTCCCCACTGTCTAAGAAGCAAGGGCAGGTGGATGCCATGGTCCAAGCAGCTCTTGGGAAAGTTTACAATAAAATACTGATTCAAGTCCAGTAAAAAGTATCAGCTATTTTTCCCCTTCCAGGGGTGTATTATTGTAATTGTTATACTCTTACAATGAAATTAATCTACTTATAAACTGGGTATCTAATCTTTTTTGGCTAATCTCCCGCATAACAGAGATTAGATAGCGGGTATAATTTATGAGATACAAATGTGTATAGTAGTGCATTGTTTTTACTTCAGGTAACAAAAGTTGGTGTTTGCACTGTAGTAGTTCAGTCACGACAACTGCGTGACTCCATTCTGGCATTATAAACATGTTAGAAGGGTCAATAAATCTTGTGTAAATTCCTGTTCCTAAGCATGAAATTTCAGTTGTAAAATTCCCAGAGCACACCATAAAAAGGGCTTACCTGGTCCCTCTTCTTCAGACCTGTTTGCTGAGAAGATGAAGTGCATGGAGGTGGCTGTGTTGTTTGTCCTTGTACAAACTATGATTCCACACAGTGCAGCCTTCACTGTGTCAGTAAGTACAGTTAGAAGCTTTCTATTATGATACCCTCAATGTGTTCTTTATTCCTCCTGCTATTTAGATTGTCATAGCATCTTTTAAAATCATCTTAGGCAAGTTTGAGTTGTCTGCTTCCTTTTTTCCTCTTGATAGATGGAGAAAATATATGTTCCCTAAATAATGTGCAAGGATTTGGTTATAAATTTAAAAAAAAAGACAGTTTTATAAACACAAAGCCAAATTCTGTGTCTGGTTAGTTAAATAGAACACCACTGAGTATCTGAGTAGATTTTATATAAACAATTGCTTATGAAAAGTAGGGCTGTGCAAAATGCCTGCTTTTCATTTAGGTTTTGGATTCAGCATTTCAGAGGGACAGTGTTTTGTTTCAATGTTTCATAGGGCTGTCCAAACAGCTGTGTTTCATTTAATTTCAGATTCGGTATTTCAGAGGGAAAGTGATTCATTTTGGTGTTTTGAATCACTGTCCCATTTCATTTAGGCCAAAACTGTTTCTGAATGTTGACGGTGTTTTGATGTTTCAGCTGTAGGTTATAATGGGGAATCACAAAACTTCCTGTAACTTTGTTATTTCTTGCCTGATTTGGATGAAGCTTGCAGAGATGGTAGCCCCTTATGAGTCCATGAAACCTGCAAAGCTTCAAGGAGATATCTATGGAAGTTTCTGGGAAACTGCACCTTGAACTGTTCAAAACAAAACTCATGACGCGTATGTGTGAAGGCAGAGTGGGGTTAAAACTGCAGGGATGGTAGCCCTGGCTGAGGGCATGAAGTCTGCTAAGTTTCAAGGAGATAGATGCAGGGGGGTTTGTGAAACTGCACCTCAAACTGTTCAAAGCAAATGCATATCACTTGCCGGCAGTGGCAGACTGCTGTGATCCTGCACACAGATCCAGGGGCCTGCTGCCCCTGGGAGGAGTCTGGCACAGCCCCGCAGCCCTCCTGGGGAACACAGGCCCCTGGATCTGCATGTGGGATGACAGCAGGCTGCCACTGCCAGCTGGGGCCAGCGCCAGCACTGGGTTCTTCTCGGCATGGGCTGCACTGGGCAACCTCAGGTACTGGCACTGACCCCAGCAGGCAGCAGCAGCCTGCTGTCATCTGCATGCTCCACAGCCAGTGAGTACAGAGTTGTTTTTTTTTAAAACCCTGCACTCACCGGCTTTGGTAGTAGCGATTGTGGCCTCTGAGGGCTCATGGCAGAGCCCCACTGCGCAGTGCAAGGTGGGGGGGCAGTGGGAATCACCACCCCCTGCCTGGCACCTGCACAGCAACTGCCCCATCATGGGGGTGCAGCACAGTTTGGCAGGGTGCCGTGCATTGCCTGGGAGCTGGGGCAGCTCCAGCAGTCAGCAGGAGCTCCCAGTTCGATTCCCAGCTCTCTGATCATTCCCCCGGATCTGATCAAGGTTTCAGCAAGCTGCCACTGCTGGCTGTGGAAATAGTCCCAACCCCATGGGAAGAGCTGGGGGAAGTGATCAGAGATCTGGGGGAAAGAGCCAGGAGCTGGGGAACCAAACCAGGAACTGGGGAAATGTTCAGGGACCTGAACATGCCCCCAGTTTGATTCTCCATCTCCCAGTTCAATTCCTCAGCACTGGGGTTGGAAGAAGCCTCTGGGACAGATCATTGTCACTGGCCAGCTATAGGTGTCAATATGAGGGCAGCCCTCTCCCCCTCGCTCCCTCTTCCCCTGCAAGCCTGCCTCTGAAACATCCAGAATGTTTCAGAAACATGTGAATTGTTTCAGAAAATTTCTGAAACATTTCAGATGGCCTGTTTCATTTCTGAGCTGGTTCAGAGCTCTGCATTTAACTTTGGATTCGGTGTTTTGAAGTGTTGAAACACCTGAATCTGAAATTAAATGAAAAGGCTGCCAAAATTTCACACAGTTAGCAACTGGAGCTCTTGGGGTGCTCTGTAAGAGTGGAGTATTTTGATTTGCATTTCTAGAACTTTGCTCTTGTATGGCTGGATAGCAGTTGCTTCCTTGATGTATGTAGTCCCAACTCCTCTTGTTTACCTATTTCATGAAAAGTTTATTAAACTACCTTGTAAACAGTGAACATTACTGCAGTTTCCATTCTTATAGAAAATGCAGTGGAGGTCTGCTGGATAAATTGGTGGGTTGAGTTACTGAGGTTCCATTTCAACATAGAAAAAAAAGCGCCAATTTATTACAGAGCATAACCCCCCACCACTAAATATAATTTTAAAACACTAACTGCAAAGCAAAAACTATAGGTGACACCCTCTTGGGTAGGCTTCAATCATACCCAGGCAGTCTGAGATTGGGGCTCCCCAGAGGATAGTTCCAGGGGCTTGCACTCTTATATGTGTCCTTCAGCAATGGGCTAGAGGTGGAGGTCCACACTAAAGAGCCCTACGAGGTGCTCCCTTGGGTTCACTGCACCATTAGGAGATGCTTGAGTGCATGGGTCCTTCTGCATCGCAAGGGTTTCTGTTGCTCCTGGAGAAGTGGTAAAGCACTGACCTCTACTTTCTCATGGTGACCGTGAAGGGTTAATTGTGGCTTTAGTCAGCATACCACATCCCAAAATTCCCAGTCCCAATCCCACTTTTGTGGTTTAGAAAGCTGCAAAATACTTGGAGGAAAGGTCAAGCCTATTTTGGCTTAGGCCTGAACTACAACTAGCACCCAACCTCAGTACTTGGTTAGGACAAACTACAAATAGGACAGAAGAAGTCCTCGGCCTATCTCACTGGGCCGGGATTGCACAGCAAAAGCCACCCAGGTCTATACCTCACTAAGGCCTGGATCAAAAACAAGGAGTGCCAGCCCTGGCTCAAATCATGCCAGGCTCCACCCTGGCCCAAATCTGCCAGCCAAATCTATGGCTCAGGTTCAGTTTAGGGTTACCCTATGGCTTGGTTTTCCCAGACATGTCCTCTTTTTGGGTCCTCTAATCTCCGTTTGGGTGGTTTTTGTTTGTTTTATTTTAATCTGAACAAATGTCTGGGATTTTGCTCCGTTCTGCCAATGGGAGTGGGGGGGAGGGTGATTAGAGGCAGGGGGTACCACATGTGTCTGCATGCACACACACACAGAGCTGGCATGCAGCTAGGCATCATAGTGCGAGCGGCCTTGGCAGCTGGATGCAGGTAAGTTGATGGGAAGCAGGCTTGGAGGGCCAGGGTTGGAGGAGATGTGGAGGTGAAGGGGGTACCTGTCAGTGCTGGGGGAAGCTGCCTGGGCACTGGGGCTGCATCAGGGTGGGGGGAGTAGGGGGAGAGGCACCTGCCTCTATAGCAGAGAAAAGGGGTGAAGGGGGGCTTTGAGGGCAGTGGGGAGCTCTGTGGCCAGGCTGGCAGGGCTGGTGCTTGTGCTCACTGAAGTTGGGAGGGACACTGGGGGTGGTGGGGGGCTGTGGGTTGCGAGTGAGGGGCACTGGTAGCACCAAGGGTCAGGAGTGAGAGGCAACAGCAGGGTGAGGGGCTGCAGGTTGTGTGTGAAGTGCCCCCTGATAGGTGTCAGGTTTTTTTGGAAGTGGAAATATGGCAACCCTAGTTCAGCCACACAGTTAGGCTAAAATGCAATAGCTGTGAAATAGCAAAAAGGGGCCAGGCCTATGGCTGCAGCTTGGGCATCCGGTCTCAGCTACACCACTATCCTGAGACACTACAATTACAAAACAAAGGGTGCCAGGCCCTTCTGACCAGTAACTGCCAGGATTTCATTCCTG
>NW_005843147.1:62892-68819 GCF_000455745.1 Alligator sinensis | reverse complement strand
GGGGAGGGCCACATCCCCCCCCAGCAACCAGTCAGCAACCGGGGGGTATTCCCCGTGGCCAACCGTGCCAACTAGGAAGCAGCCATGGTGCTCCCAGAAGTGGCTGCAGCGCTTCATCCGGCACTCCCACTCCCCAGCCGGCGCTTGCAGGCGGGTACTGGTGCTTCCACCCCCGCCCCGGCCCGTCACATAAATAGGAAGCACGGCTTGTCAGGGGGTGCACCAGCTCTCTCAGGGTCACCAATACTGATCGGTCTGCTCCAGGGATTAATACCTTCACAGTATTATCCCACTTTTAAAAAAGGGAGAAAATGGGGCCTCAAACTCCAAGACAGACTTTCTCTTTCCCGGTCCCCGAGGCTCTCCTTTCATATAGCTTTCGCTTGCCTCTCCAGTGAAGGGGGAGGTGGGGGAGCTGTCCCATGGAGATCAGCTTTTCTGGCTCCCAATTCACCTGTGCAGCTCTTGGTATCCCCAAGAGAGAAAAAATAACTCCCCCGCAAAACCAAGAAAACCCAACCCCCCCCAACCAACCAACCAACCAACCAACCAACCAACCAACCAACCAAACCCTTAGTTTAATTGTTCTTATATACCTGGCATGACGTTACCCATGTCTTGTCTAATTAAGGAGTGCCATGCTCCAGCCTCTCTTACTCAATCTGACTGGAGAGTCTACTGCTTCCTTTGGACAATAAGGCCACAAGATTTTACATATTTTGCCCAGATGCATGGCCCCAACTTTCCACGTGCAGAGCACATGGCCAGAACAACAGGGGTTATCTTGTGCAAATATAAAAAAACCACACACATAGAACAACACAATACACAACAACCAAAAGCACACACTTTGTCAAACACAACCCAAGTGTGTGGGTGTTACATAACTATATATTTTTATTTTGTTAAAAGTTGTATGCAATCAATGAAAAGGCAGAGAATGCTAAGCCTGTCCCAGAAATGTGGATTATTTACCCTAACATTTTACCTTGATATATTTATATTTGTATAATTGCATACAGATTGGTTTTTAATGAAAAGAAAAAAACTTCATGAGAGACATTGCATCAAAATAAAAATTAACTCCCTCACCAGCCAGTCAGAAACATCAAGTGGTTCCACTGCTGCTGGGGATAAAATCAAAGTGCAAAGAAAACAGGACCATATGAAAGGGCTTTTGGGAGGGGAATCGTGATATAAATATGAATGGGACAAAGAAGTGACCACATTCTAAGAGACTTTTTTTTTTCTTCTTCTAGACTTCTCATCCTACTTCACTGCCTCCATACTTGACTCATCCTCAGGAAGCAAGTGGTCCCCCTCACAGTGCACCAACGGTATAGCCAGTGTTTATTTATTCTTGCATAAGAGGCAGTAGACATCAGAGGTAGGATGTGAAAGAGCTGTGCTCTAGGTTTTTATGCACATGATTGGAAATTGGGTTATTTAAAAGTTTATTTATCTCTGCTCTGATTCCAAGTCAGAAACAGCATTTTCAAACTTGTTATCTAAAGTTGGCTTATGCTTGGCTTGTTAAAACTGACTTGCTAAGTTCCTAGGGGTATATCCACTGAGGGGTTAATAACCCTAACTGCCACTTTATACACCTAAGTCCAAAATCTTTGTAGATGCCTAAGTGTTTGCAGTGGATATGGGCTATACCATTTAAATCCTAAAGGTGCTAAGTTATTGGTGTCCTAGTTTACCACATATCCTTCCTGCTATAGAGAAAGGCAAAAAATCCCATGGTCAATGCCAAAATGTGGCAATTGGTTTGACCCTGAGTGGAGGAGCAAGACTGTCTAGGATCTGGTGTTGGTTAAGTCTCAGCAACAGCATTGGCACACCTCAGTCAAAATCCTCAGCTTCAGCTACCTATAGCACCCAATGATTAAGGAAGGCAAAACCTCTCTTATGACACCTGTAGCAGGGAGGAGGAGATAAATTATTTCTGCTCTTATTTGCTGACCAACAATGGCCAGAAGCGTGGGACTACCAGATACCGTTCACACTTCCACCTCAACCTGAAGATTATAAACACAAATTCATGCATCAGACATCCTGACTGGAGACTCAGAACTCCCTTTTCTATCCTACCCCTCCATAACTCAAACCTGGCTCCTTTAATACTCTTTTATAACCAAGATGGATGTGAAAATCTGTGGGTGCATCTTTGCATGCGCTTTACTTTGGAGCAGACTAATTAGCTCCAGTAAAGCACCACTGTCTGAACGAGTACTGGTATTCGAGTGCAGTAAACTAATTAACTCCACTGTAAGATAGTATTTTCAGGGTGGGTATTATCTTATGACAGAGTACTTTCCTGTGTTGAAATGCACATGTAGGCACTGCCTGGTTGCACAGATTGCACCTGGTAAGCCCAGCCAGCCAGAGACCTGCTCCACTCTGACTCAAATTGCTACAGTCCTGGGTGCACGTGTAGATGCTGTGCTTGGGAGCAGTTAACTCCGGTGTGAAGTGCTTTGGAGTTTATTGCATCACTGTAATTTCATGCGTAGATACACCCTGTTTTATTCTCTTGCTGCAGATCATGGTCCTCTCTGATTTCTACCTGCTCTTGCGTGAAGAGCTCTTCTCCTCTTCCAACTGGTGCTCTTTGCAGCACACTTCAGCCATTGCTAGTCCTAAATCATCTGTGAGCAATGATTATCCAAAAACTTTAAAACCTCCAATGAAGGAGATTCTACATCTTTCCCTGGCAGTCTATTCTACTACCTCACTGTTCTATCAGTGATTTCATTTTTTCCTGATATCTAATCTAAACCTACTTTGCTGAGATTTCAAGGTTCTTAAGCATCCTGTCCTCTGCATTCAAAGGGTTAAAACATTGTTTCCCCTCTTGTTTATGGCCGCCCTTCAGATATTTGAAGACTGCTATCAGGTCTTGGAAATTGGGCCTACGAACTGTCTGATGGAAGGGGCAGGGATGCATGGCTGCTAGTCCCTTCAATATCCTGCAGCAGCAATAGGGTCACATAAGCTATTACAGCTTGGTCTAAGCTTTTAAACCTTCACTTTGTATGTGCTTAGGGCTGAGTATAGAACCAGTATTCGAGGGATTCCAAATAAAATATTTCCTCATTGGAAAATGTGGTTTAGTTGAAAAAAAAAATCCTTCTTGGGAAAGACGGATGTTGATGGAATCGTTTATCTGTAAAACCCAAACCAGACTCTATAAAGCACTTACATGTCTATGGATGAAAACCACTGAATGGGTCTGATTCAAATGCCATTGAAATCAATAAAAATACACCATATGGTCCTGTACTTGTCATACATTGGCAATATAATAATTTACATTGGGTGCATACACTGATGCAAATTGCACTGGGACCCAGAAGGGAAAAGTGCTAATTTATCCAGGGGGAAGTTGCCGCAGTAGGTACTATTAGCATGCTCCACCACTAGGTGGCAAGAGCGCAGGTAATATGCATCGAGCAAAGGATTACCCCAGGATAACTGCAGACAAAAGTCACTTCTATCTTTTTAAGTTGCATGGATTTATTGTTACTGGTGTTTTTTTCCCCTGGGGCTACTTACATTGTCTTTTAATAAGTTACAGCTGTATAGGTCTGCATATAGTGTGTCTGCTCCCTTTTAACAGTTGTTCAAGAAGTGATTTACACTGGTATAACTATGTTGTATATCCAGGACCTGTAAGATATAAATGTCTATTGTAAATGTTATTATTATTTTATGATCTGACATATGTTCACTTATCCTTGAGAAAAATTGCTTAACTTTTTTGAGAACATAGGCCATAGGACTAGAAGGGACCTTTCTTTATCTTAGTGGAAGTGTCTTTATGTGTTATTACTGTGCATGAATGAACTCTGGAGGTTATTGATCTGGAGTTGTTTGCTCCTGGGCACACCATTTGATTGTATGCCCAGGAATAATTAACTCGAGCAATAAGCTCCAAAGTTTATTCATGTGCAGCACATGGAACCAGGTTGGAGCTGCCCTGGCTGGCAGGGGGTCCCAGGAGTCAGCCTGCCAGTCCAGGGATGCTCCCTCCTGGCTCTACATGCACTGCTATAGAGTTTTTTACTCTGCAGCAGGATAATACTTGTATTTACTAGTAGTTTACTCCAGCCTAATAGGGATGCACATGTAGACACTGAAATGTTTATTGCATGGCTAATCAGCATGGATCTTGGTTTTCCCTGATTTAAAAAAAAAATCCCAAATTTTCTATTAAAAAAAAAAGTAACCCCAAATCCACATTTTTCCATGATTAAAACATAAAATGAAACACCACTATATATATATATAAATAAATAAATAAATGGGGAATTCTTTTAAATCAGAGAAAACCAGGATCCACGCTGATTAACAAAGCAGTAAACATATATATATATTAGTGGTGCTTCCTTTAAATCATGGAAAAATGTGAATTTGGGGTTACTTTTTTAACAGAAAATTTGCGATTTTTTTTAAATCAGAGAAAACCAGGATTCCTGATAATCAGCCAACTGTGCAGTAAACATCTCATGTAGATGCTTCCTAAACTGAAAAATGATGATAATAGTATTTAACTGCTTCCACAAAGGAGTTGTGAAGCTGAATTAATTAATATTAGAAGAACCTTGGAATCCATTGGAAGACATGTAAAAATCCTAATGCTTCCTGTCTAATTACTGGCATTACTATTATTATTATTATTATTATTATTATTATTATTATTAAAGCTTAACCCTTTCCTTACTATTGTCAGACTTTACCTGTTCATTCTAAGTAAAACATTGATATATTTTTTTTACTTTATTATATATACTTGTAATTACAGCTATTTGCCAACGTGTCAGGCTCTTTGGATGACCAAGGAATATGCCAGTGCTCTGTGTACCTGCCAGATACTACATTTCCTGTGCAGAAGGTTGAAAAATTGGAAATCATAGCCCAAACCCTGTCTCAGAAATTTGACAGTGAACTGTCTAAAGTAAGGTGTTCTTTTAATGTACTTACCAGTCATAGTTTAAGGGAAAAATGGGTAATCATAAGAATACAGCAGTCAGCAGTATTTGGTACTTTTCAGAAAAGGGTTATATAAGATTGCAAGGTGATTAAGTGTAAAATATTCATCCTTATACCATGGAATTGGTTCTTTGCAACACCATATTGTATGCACAATACTTGTTTGTTTGTGATTACTATATGCCATCTGATAGAAAGCCAGAAGCCCTGCACCCTATGTGTTGTTATTTGTACATAGCCAGCTTAGGGGAGGGAAGAAGGAAAAAGAGGGCAATGGTCAATTCAGGCCAGACTAAAGAAATGGGTAAAAATACATTTCCTGTCTCCTCCATAGTCTTAACAGGTGAAAAAGTCAGATATTTCAACATCTGAAGGCCGAGCAATGAGATGACCATGTTATGCATTTTAGTTCAAGATAAACTCCTTAGCCTCATTCTACTTGGGTTCCTTGGTACAAGCATTCAAATCCCACAGACCCAGGTAAACCCACAAATAGCTCAATGGCTGAAGTACCCCGAGTGAAACAGCTTGTGATTATAAGAATTTGCATTTGATTTTTGTTGGGAGAGAAATTCAGAGCTTAAATTACATGTCCAGGAGAAAGTGTTTGCTCCAGTAACCAGGCATCTTAAGAAATGAAGTGTCCATGAGTTAATCAGAAGACAAAGGCACAGCACTACATTATAAATTCTAACCATAAATATTCATAACTCTCTTCTGGTTAATCAAGAACAGATAAGTTATGCATAAAAAACACAACAGGAGGCAGCAGGATCTGACAAAAATATATTTTCAATTAAAATAATTTGCTTTGAAATAACTGAAGCTAACACACCTTCATTGACACACATTCAGTTGTCAGTAGAGATATGAAGAGCAATTTGACAGAAAGCTCAGTGCCTCTGAATGACAGGATCACTTTAGCAGGA
>NW_005843147.1:49318-62861 GCF_000455745.1 Alligator sinensis | reverse complement strand
GAATGTATAACTTGACAATAATGATCTAGGAAGACCATGAGGTATTAACATGGAGGTCCCAGCCAGCTCAGTAGCAACATTGTAATTGGTGGCAAGAGATCAGGTTCAGATCCATAATTCCCATGCTCAAACTTGGATTAATTCTGCAAAGCCTTTTTGATCAGGGAGACTGACATGAGACCCACCTAAGGCCAATCTTCTATGGAAGTAAAGCTCTGCACTGGGAGTTTTATCAGAGTATAAGTAGCGATAGCTGGAATTTTAGGATTTTTTCAGACCTCTAGCAGCTTCCTATTAAAAAAAGCAAGTGGATAGACTCTACTGGCATGCATGATATAGCCCTGTTGAAGTTAATGCATCAGTGCACATCATTTTAGGATATGACTCTCAGTTTTCAACTTCAGCTGTAGACAGTGAAAATTCTTGACCTAACCCAAGCTTCACTGAACATCAGCCTGCTGTGATTGATCAGTCAGGCAGCCTTACAATGCATCAAGCTAGATACAGTGTGACAAATCTTACAAAATGCGATCCTAGGTGAAGAGCCACACAGGGGCCAGAAATGAAAACAAACACATTAGAGGTTAGTTTAACTACAGAGGTTTTAAAAGTTCATAGGTATTATGTTGTTTGTCTATAGAAAGAAGAAAGCTACTCAGCTCTGCTCCATTAACCTTTTGAGTTGGAGTAATTTAAAAATGTGGGGAAGGAGGCATTAATCCAAGTGCATATTTGTACTTGTTCTATGTAGACATATATTTCAAATGAGTTTCTTACCTTTCTAAATGTGTAGATATCCCCCTGGGTATACATTGCCAATATTCTTCTTTGTTCCTGCATACAATTAGAAACAAACTGAAGTCATAACACCTCCCCCCACCCAAAAAAATAAATCCAGTTCATACTATAGACAGAGAGTGACCGGAATCAAAACCCTGGCTCCAACCCTCACTCCCATACCTTTTGGGGAATGCAAATACAATTAATTTTTTTCAACCTGGACCTACATTTATGCTATATGGACTTCTAGTGGACTCGGTAAAATTTGAAATAACTAGGAAACTGCAGGCCTGGAGGCTACCTATACACATGCTTGGAAGCGGGGCGCGGGCATTTTGATTAGAGCAGTTCCCAGAGACACACTTTACTTAAAACGCTGCAGTGTCACATATATTACATGCCCACTTGTTTACAAATGGCAGCAGGATGCTTTAACCAAATCTCATTTGATGTTCCTTAGTTAAAGCACTCCTTTAACTAAAGCTAAACTAAACTTCTCAGGCAGATTAATCACATCAGCTCCAACACATTCCAATTAGAATGCACTGAAGGACATATACAGGCAGCCCTATGGACCAAACTCTATTCTACTGTTTGGTATCTAAGTGAATTAAGGTGCCTAAGTGTTATTTTATTCCAGAGTAATTGAAAATCCATTCTACTTTTGTTTTAACAACCACCATCAGTGAAGAGGAGGACCTACATGTTGGAGGAGTGTCTGTTTTCATGCTGAGAAACCTGTGTTGATAAATACTAATGGTACAATAATGAACATTACAGTTTTGTTTTTTTCCTGGCCCTTTTCATGGCCTTAGTGTGATAACACTTGAAAAAGGAGAACTATAGCAGGAATTATTCTTGAATATGTGAAAAGTAGCTTCACTTTAGTTCTGGAAAGGTTAAAGTCGTGTGCACTACTTATACCCCATTTAAGATATCTGTGAAGAGTATCTGGGTGGACACTAATGATTACTGATGTGTATCCTAAAATGTGGTTTACATGTTGGATTTCTGAGATGGTATGTTGGCCTGTCAAAGAGGATCGGGCACAATCTCCCAAAGGCAGAGTCAGGGTATGGACAGATGATTGTATATCTCAATACAACTTGAATTAGTTTTGCACCCTGATGCACACTGCATTATCATGGGCTAGCCCAAACTCTTCCTTGCCATTAGGTGGTTGAAGAGCAAGTAATAGTATGTTTGTGTTGACCAAATGGCTATCTCCAGATGGTCTGAGGGCAAATGACAACTACAGTGGGCACATTTACACATGTGATTAATGTGCATGAATAAACTCTGGAGCTTATTGCTCAGAGTTTATTTGTGCAAAGCACGTGGAGCCTGGTCAGAGCAGCCTGGGCATGCAGGGAACCTGGGGGGTCAGCCTGTCTGCCCAGGGCTGCTCCGACCGGGCTCCACGTGCTGCAGAGGGGCTGTTTGGGGCACAAGGGTTCTTCAGCACACAGGTTGCCTGCTGGTTAGCCCTGCACCGTAGCACCCTGTGCCCCAGCCAGCTGAAACAGTGTCTACATGTATGCTTCTGTGTACAAACTCATCAATTTTAGCCAAGCTGATTAGTTTCATGCACCCTAACAGGGTTGCATGTGTAGACACCAAGATGTTTACTGCATAGCTAATTAGTCAACTGCACAGCAAATATCTTGTGTAGATGTGACCAGTGTAATGTATATCAGTGGATTTTTAAACCCATTCATTTAGGGGTAATTATCTAGTGGATTGACTGAAGTGACTTTAGTGTAGTAGTTTGCATCCTCCATTTTCTATATTTTTACCAGTTGCCTAACCAGCCCCACAGTCACAAGACCAGTCTTTACAAAGAGTTAAGGGTGAATGAGTCTAACTGCCATACAATGGAACAGTCATCAGAAAGACAGTGTCCTTGGGGAGGACAAATGTTCAAACTGCAGTGAATTAAAAGAGGTCATGGTCTTATCACGGAGTAGATGATTTGTGGAAACTGTCCATGTGCCTGCTTTTATCTTGGAGTAAGTGAAACCTACACTGTGACAAAGCTGTTTTACCTATGAGCAAAAATGCCTTGGTTTAGCTTTCGCTTAATGTGGAGTAAAAGCCGGCAAACAGACTGTAACTGTTAATTCCTCCACAGGCCCGTTTTAACTGTCTGCAGTTTGTTCATTCGCTCATACCAGAGGCATAAATAGTAGACAGAAAGGCAGTATTTAGAGGGATGATGTGCCTTGGGCCTATATATTGTTTAATTATCCCTTAGCCTGAATTTATACAGGATTGGGAATGACAAAGAGTTAGATTCTTGGTTAGGGTAAATCATTGTAGATCCATTAGAATCTGTGGGGCCATCCCAAAATTATGTCAGCTCAGGAACTAGTTCATATTTGGGTTTGAAAACCAGTTTAAAACCCCAGTTGAAATTCATGGGAATGCATAAATTGTATGTCTAAGAGTCTAAGATGGTTCATGAAATATTTTTATATACATAAGGAATCATGCACAAAGGGCTTGTTCATATTTGCAAGGTAGTTGAGATATAGTTGCATAGAAAATTACAGTTCTGAAAAGAGCATGTTCTTTACTTAGACTATGCTTTTTCAAACAAATCACTGAGATTCAATACAAAGAGAATTATGAGCGGAATTGAGCATATCTGTCCAGCATGAGTGTATATGTACCACTTAGTAAACTATCAAAGTCCAGTACCAGCATACACCAGATTTAGTGTAAACCTTAGAAAGACTTATTTAAATAAGGTTTATTCTGTAGTTGTTCCAAAGTCTCAGTTGGGTATCTGGACAGGATAACACAAGGACAGCAAAGTTTTGGTTTTAATGAAAACTTTCTCCATGTCAAATTTTTAAAAGAACATCTAGGCCCATGTTTAAAATACAACAGAAACTTTATTGACAAGTGAAACACATTTTAATTTCTGATCAAATTGATTTTTAAATTTTGGGGCTGAACATATGCATATGCAATTTCAGACAGAAAGGCAATATTTAAAGGGATGGTAAGCATCTGAAAATAGGGGGCATACAATAGACAGGTCTTCTTAGGCCATAATTTCAGAGCTGCTAGTGGGCTGTTGAGAGATCCTTCAACTTTGCAACGTCATCAGAATCATTTAAAGGCAAATGGGCACATTTTAAAAGTAATCTGGAACATATAGGAGAATTATATTTTTCCCAAACTGTTAATTTTTGTGGAACTCTGATTTTCTAGAAAATATTCCAAATCTATATAAAGCTCTTGACATTGCTCTTGACATTATTTGCATGGTGACCTTTACATTAACAGATACAGTTAACAGATACAGTTTGAAAGTATATTTATTCAACCATCTTTTTAACAGTTCTACAGCTGAAGAACTGGCTGTATAAGTTATTCAAGCTAAAGGTAAATAATATTTTTTCATCTCAAATAGCTTTAACTTAAATTAGTTTCAGGATGGACAAATCAGTGTATTTTTTAAAGTATATAGAGCTAAAACTATAATTTTAAGAAGATCCAAAGAGCTCTAATGAAGAAAAGATATAAAATGCTCTCTGATCTAGTATTCCTTGTAGTCAATGGAAAGAAATATCACAATTTGGAGACCTCTCTCATATTTCTCAGGTCACTAAAATTCTTCAGTTAAGTCCTTCATATTAAATCATCACTGCAGTTATCTGCTAGAATCTGGCCCCATAAATTCTACACAAAACTGGGATAAAAGTTACCTTGTAGAGGAAACATGGATGAGGAATAAAAGATTATCAGCACATTCTGTTCTCAATTAAAGCCAAGTATTCCTTATGAGACTTGAGTAGGATTGCACAGGTCGAAACAAAAGCCAAATTTGCAACAAAAGCCAAATTTGGCATGTTATGTGTATGTAGGCCTGATTCAATTTGTGTGCTTGTGGAATAAAGGTGTCAAACATCCATGTTATATTTGCTAAACTGAACTGGAAACTTTGCTTGCCTTTTAGGTTACACAGTACATAAAAGCAATGGAGGTGTATGAACAAAAAATCCAAAATCTAACTATAAGGGTGGAGCTTATGGAGAAGACAAGTGGTTCCTATACTGAATTGGACTTCCAGTTACTGAAAGTTGAAATCAAAGAAATGGAGAAACTAATTATTCAGTTAAAATCGACACTTGTTGGAAGTAATGTGATCGTTGAACAACTATATGTGGAGGTACTGGAAACTGGACAAGTGTTATTGAGCCACTCAGGGTTCAAATTACAAACATTTTTTTTTCCCTTGGCTATATCACAACATCATTATATCACTGCCTCCAGTTGTTGTCAGTGGAATTATTCTGGATTTTCCTTGGTGTAATTTAAAAAAAAAATCTCTGCCTTAACAATATTTTAATTTTTCTTCTTTATATATGGCAAAAATGGAAATGAGGGCCTCCATTTTATTCATGTGCCTGAAAGCTAAAGTTTTTGAATGCCCTGTTTAATAAAAGTACTGACTAACTTATTTAAGAAATATTAATTTATAGAATTTATAGACTCCTCTGGCTGTCAGCTCCTGTTCTTTAACCCAAATAATTAAAAAATTAACTTCTCATTACTAGGATTGTAGTCCCATGAATATAAAATAAGGAACTGGAAAAGACTCAGCTTCCCAACATACAATTAATCATATTTTCAAGAGTGTAATTTATCACTCACCTGGAGTGAATAATGACAATAAGATAAAGCAATTAGTAGGTAAAATATAATTAATTTCTTCATTGTCTTCTTTAGCCATAGATAAGAGAATTTTATTTACTTGGGGAGGTAACATTTTAAGTAAAAGTTAATAGTGGAGTAAGTGTTAATGGGCAGGAATAGCATTCTTGTTTTCATGTACGGGATTGGACAACATGACCTTTTGAGGCCTTTTCTAGCCTATGATTCTATTATTTGTAATGCAGTATTTTGCATTATGGAACACAACTGAGTTTCAGAATTACAAGCATTTTCTTGTTAGGCATAATCAAACTTATTCTAAAACATATTCAAACATATCCTAAAAAACGCATTCTGCATCATCTTCTGTGAAATAAGAAAGTCTTCCTAAAATGAATACAAAATTTAATTCTGAATTTGTGTTTATCTAGATCAAGAATCTGACTATGATAGTAAATGATCTTGAATTAATGGACAAAAACAATGTCCTTGCAATTCGTCGACAAATTGTAAATCTGCAGAATCAGCTGAAGGCATGTGAAGAGAACAGCAGTAAGACCACAGAACCACCCTATTTTGCACCAGGTAAGCACTTATTTTATTGACCACACAGGAAGAAATGTGAAAAGTAGGAGGATGAGTGAATTAACTGATTATTAATATTACATATAATGAGAATGATAATAAACAACTTATGAAGCATTTACCAGACACCTACTAACGTTTTTGGCAATGGGTTAATATGAAAATAATATGAGAATAGAAGACAAATGCTTTCACCAATTCTTACTCTTTTCCAATTGGAAAGCACCAAAAAAAAAAAAAAAAATGAAAAGGTGTACTGCCCTCTCTTACAAACACTTCCTAACTGTGGGGTTTCTGACCAGCTCCGATTTTACTAGCTTCTGTGAAAGTGATATGGACCATGTGGATTTCACTTTCCTGCTCCTTGAGAAACGTCTGAGCAGCAGTGGCTACACTGGTGCTGTTTGTACACAAGCTCAGGCATAGTTGTACATTACAATCGGGTTCACATGAAGAACCCCAAAACATAGAAACATAGGCTGCCTATACACATGCTTGGGGCAGGGTGAGAGGTGGGGTGTTTTAATTAGAATGGTTTCCAGAAAGCCAGTCTAAAACAGCTCATTATCATGTGTATTAAGCCCCTGCACATTTCAAAATGGCCACAGGATGTTTTATCTAAAGCTCAATCGATGAAGTTAAGATAAAGCAGCCCACGTGGCCATTTGGGAACATATGGGAACTGTCATTTTAATCACAGAAAAATGTGGAAAAGTGTGGGTTACTTTTTTAAATCCAAAACTTGGGGATTACATATGTGGAAACAGAAATTTGATTGCATATTTGGAATGGCAAACTGCTCACTTATATTTCCAAGTGGGTACTGACAAAGAATTGATGTCTATAATTTGTTGCTATTGCTTTTTCAACATGAACACACTTCAAGTGAATTGGGCCTAGGAACACTGTATTGCTAAAACAGGCGGAGACCCTGTATAGACAAAACTTTTACACCAGTGTAGCTGGCATTATACTGGTGGAACAAAGGAGTGAATAGACAAAGAAAACCCTGAAACTGAAGTGACTTTGACCAATCAAGTGGCAAGAAAGAATCCAAAGTAAAATTCTACTGATATCAGTTGCACTGCTTTAGGTTTTGTCTATTTCCACCCTGTGGTAGTTTGCTAAAAGCCATGTTATGGCACGGAGCAGTAATACTTGTTTACTGCCAGCAACTACCCTGCAATAACTGTTCATTCATTTATTCATAATCCTGGTGTAATTTATATTGGCATACAAAACTGATGTAAATTATGCCAAGGTATGCATTTTTCTGAAGCAATGGCAATAGTGAATACAGCGTTCACATGCTATTTACAAAATATAAACATTTGTGCAAGCTGAATCTTTTACAATCAAAATATGCATTTCTGCTCTTTTCAGCAAAGTGAGTTTCATAGATTCATGGATTCATATATTGTAAGGGGCTGGAAGGGACCTTGCAAGATCATTGGGCCCAGCCCCCTGCACAACACAGGAAAAACAACTGAGGTCAGGTGATCCCAGAGAGGTGACTGTCCAGTCTCCTTTTCAAGATTTCCAGGGTAGGTGGTTGCACCACCTCTGAAGGGAGTTAATTCCCAGTTTGGACACCCTGACTGTGAAGGAGTTTTTCCTAGTGTTAAGCCTGAAACAGTCTTCCAGGAGTTTGTGGCCATTATTCCTGGTTTTCCCCAATGGTGCCCTGGTGAACAGTTGTTCACTGAACCCTTGATGTATTCCTCTGATATAGCAGTAACTTGCTACCAAGTCCTCTCTTAGCCTTCCGTTTTTTAGGCTGAAG
Source organism: Alligator sinensis (assembly GCF_000455745.1). Taxonomy (NCBI): domain Eukaryota; kingdom Metazoa; phylum Chordata; order Crocodylia; family Alligatoridae; genus Alligator; species Alligator sinensis. The sequence continues at coordinate 55,048 of NW_005843147.1, read as the reverse complement.
AGACCCAAGTCCCTCAGTCTTTCCTTGTACGGCTTGCCTGGCAAGTCTCTGATCATACAGGTGGCTCTTCTCTGGACTGTCTCAAACTTTCCCATGTCGTTGTTGAAGTGTTGCACTCAGAACTGCATTCAGTACTCCAGCTGCAGTCTCACCAATGCCAAGTAAAGCAGAAGAATCACTTCCTTGGCTTTGCTAGAGATGCATCAGCTGATGCATGCCAGAGTATTGTTTGCCCTGCTGGCTACAGCATCACACTGACAGCTCATGTTTATGCGATGGTTTATTATCACCCCTAGGTCCCTTTCAGTCATGGTGCTAATCAGTTTAGCACCACCAAGCCTATAAGTATGTTGGGGATTGTTTGTCCCCAGATGGAGCACTTTACACTTCTCAATGTTGAACTTTGTCTGGTTCTGATCTGCCTAACTTGCCAGCCTGTTCTGGTCTGCCTGTGCCTGCAACCTATCTTCAAGTGTAACTATATTTTCCCATAACTTGGGGTCATTCACAAACCTGGCCAGTGAGCTCTTTACCCCCACATCCAAATCATTGATAAAGATGCTGAAAAGCACTGGACCAAGCACGAACCCCTCAGGGACACCACTGGCCACTTCTCACCAGGACAACACATATCCATTCATTAGAACTCTCTGGGTCCTACCCTGCAGCCAACTTCCTACCCAGCTGACTGTTGAGCAGTTAAGCCAGCAATCCTCCAGTTTTCCTGTGAGAACATCATGGGATACCAAATCAAAGGCCTTTTGGAAGTCTAGGTATACAATGTTGACCTCCTCTCTCTTTTCAAGGTGGCATGTTACCTGGTCATAGAAGGAGATGAGATTGGTAAGACAAGACCTGCCTGCTATGAAGCTATGCTGGCTGTTGTTCAGAGTCCTACCTTCTGCAAGCATATCGCAAATAGACTTCTTGATGAATTTTTCCAGGATTTTCCCTGGGATAGAAGTTAGGTTAATTGGCCTATAGTTGCCTGGGTCCTCTCTCTTCCCCTTCTTGAAGATGGGCGCAACATTGGCCCTCTTCCAGTCTTCAGGGACCTCCCCTGAGTGCCACAAGCTTTGGAAGAGTTTCACCAGAGGTCCAGCAATAATTTTGGCCAGTCCCCTTCAGCACTCTCAGATGAAGTTCATCCCATCCTGCTGTCTTATAAATGCCTAACTTTTCTAACTGATCATGAACCAGCTCAACGTCAACAGTAGGAAGGTGGACATTCCCACCATGCCCATTTTGAACCTTATCTAGTTTGGTGAAATACCAAAGCAAAGTAGTCATTCAGGAGTTCAGTTTTCTCCCGAGTGTCAGTAAGCAGCTGTCCTGAGTTGTTAAGCAATGGCCTTATGCTTCCATTTGTTTTCCTCCTATTCCCTACATACCTAAAGAAGGACTTCTTATTGTCCTTGATTTCTGTTGCTGGTTTAATTTCAGTTGTCGCCTTAACCTTACTGATCTGTTCCCTACAAGTGCAGGCCATTGTTGTATAGTCCTCCTCAGGGACTGTCTCAAGCTTTCATTTTTTGTATGCCTCTTTCTTCTTTTTCAAGAGGATCATGATATCCCTATTAAACCAAGAGGGCTTACCAGCCTTTCTGCTACCGTTCCTCTGCATGGGAATGGGTTTCTTTTGTGCTTCAAGAATTGTGTCCTTGAGGAACGACTACTCTTCATGCACTCCTTTGACCTTTGGTCCCTGGTCCTGTAGCACTTCCCTTACTATTGCCTTAAGCCTGTTGAAATTTGCTTTTTTGAAGTCCAAAACTTCAACCCTGCTACCTGATTTGCCTGCCTTATGATGGACAGTGAATGTGATGGTTTCGTGGTTGCTGTTGTACAAGCTACTCTCTATATACAAGTCACTCACCAGATCATCTCCTTTGGCCAAGACCAAGTCCAGGAGAGCTTGACCTCTGGTGGCCTGTGCACTTTCTGAGTCAGGTAGAGCTCTTCAATACAGATCAGGAAGCAATGTGACTGATCCGACTTAGCCGAGCATTCCTCCCAAGAGATATCTGGGTAATTAAAGTCACTCATGATGACTATGTCCTGTATGCGTGCAGCCTCTGCCGGTTCTCGAGAGAACTCCAAATCGAGCCCCTCCCCCCCGGTTTCGTGCTCTGTAGCATACACCTACAGTTAGGTCTCTCTCACTGCAAACCTGCCCTCTCCCCGTAGTTTGACCCAGAGAGTTTCAAGCCACTCTTCTCTGAAGCCAATGTCAGCCTCCAAGGAGGTGTACTGCCCCTTCACATAAAGAGCTACACCTCCACCTTTCTTCACCATTCGGTCCCTTCTGTGCAGGGGGTAGCCCTCTATGGCTATGTTCCAATCATGCGAGGAATCCCACCAGGTCTCTGTAATCCCCACTAGATCATAATGCTCACTGGAGAGTAGGACAGCTAGCTCCCCTCCTCGTTCCCTTTACTCCTGGCACTAGTGTACAGGCATCTGAGTCCTCCAACTGAGACCTTTGATTTCCTGTCAAAGGCTAGGGGTCTGGAAGGCAGATGGGTCAGTCAGTATTATGCAGGAGGGAGTCCCCCTCGCCCCAACATCTCCTTTTGGGGGTGGCAGTTTCCTGACTACCCAACTCCTCCTCTAGGATCTCCAGTGGAGCCTCCTCATGTGTGAGGGGAGCATACTTGTTGTGCAGTGCCAGGGGAGGGGCAGCCCTAGCCATGCATGTCCTGGAGCCTGAAACAACCATCTTCCAGGTAGCTCTGGGTGGGTCTTTTCAGCCAGCCTTCTTGTTGGCCACCTTCTTCTCTATGTTCTTCTCTTCTTCTTTATTCTTCAGGACAAGAGTCTGACATTAGTAGTCATCCATCTCCTGCTCATGGGCCCTGATGGCACAAAGTTTGCCTACCTGGGCCTGGAGCTCAGTCACCTGGGACTCCAGGGACCTCACTAAGGAGCATACGCCACAGGTGGGGGTGACCTTCCTCCCATTCCCAGTTGCTGGCAGCTGTGCCAGACAGCCCCCACATCCTCGTGCCAAGGGCTCCACCTGGGTGGAGGCTGGAACCATGGCTTACATCTGGGTGTAGGCCTCAGTGGTGCAAGGGAAGGGAGCACCAGTTGGGGTCAAGGTGAGAAGCCAGGGGGTATGGTGCATCCCCACCATTGTATGGTAATAGGCTATGCTACTACCCACAAACTGGCCTAAGAACTGGCCTGTGAACTGCCTGTAAACTGCTTTCCCTGTTCACAGGCTCCCTGGTCACCTGGGGAGTCTCCTTTTATACTATTTTGGGCCTGGGCTGACTCAGCCCCTTTGCTGGGGCTTCTCTCAGACCCAGGCAGCAGTCATACAGCAGTCATCCATCTCACAACAACCAGCAATCACTGAGCAGTAAGCAATCGTTCCCAGCTTCTCAGAGCACATGCCCCAAAGACACACAGCCCACCAAGCAAACACTAGCAAAACCAAAGGCACAGGCAGCTTTGGATCACTTACCTTTCCTGGGCAGGATCTGGTGCCTGGCTTCTCTCCTCCTTTTCTCCTCCTTCCACCTCTTGCCTCTAGCAACTGACTGTAAACTGCTTTCCCTGTTTGCAGGCCCTGTTCACAGGCCCCCTGGTCACCTGGGGTGTCTCCTTTTATACCCTTTTGGGTGAAAAAGGACTTAAAAAGGACTGCATACGTTCTTCAAAAGAACTGCATAAAAACCTGTCTAATAAGCATACCAGTCTGAAATCCTGGATTTTCTTTGTTTTCAGGTAGCTGTTCTCATGGTGGAATTCTCAATATCACCAGGCCCTATATTATACAGTTGAACTGGAGAGGATTTTCCTTCAAGTATGGTGCCTGGGGAAGGGATTATTCTCCTCTTACCCCTGAGAAAGCCATGTACTGGGTTGCACCTTTGAACACTGATGCAAGACTCTTAGAATATTATAGACTTTATAATTCCTATGATGACCTGTTGTTATACAATAATCCTAGAGAGTACCGAGTGACGTATGGAGAAGGCAGTGGCACTACAGTTTACAATAACTTCATGTATTTTAATATTTATCGTACAAGAGACATAGCCAAACTTGATTTAAATACGAACACTGTAGTTTTGAGGAAAGCTCTGCCAGATGCAGTTTATGGTAACCGTTTCTCTTATGCTGGTGTAGCCTGGCAAGATATGGACTTCACTGTGGATGAAAATGGATTGTGGGTAATTTATTCAACTGAGGCCAGCACTGGTAACATTGTGATTAGCAAACTTAATGAGACCTCACTCGATGTGCTAAATACTTGGGAGACAAAACAGTACAAACCAGCTGTTTCCAATGCCTTCATCATATGTGGTGTTCTATATGCCACAAGAACTATGAACACCAGGAAAGAGGAAATCTTTTATACTTATGACACAAACACTGGACAGGAAAGTCAAATCAGCATCATTATGGATAAAATGTTAGAAACAGTCCAAAGTATCAATTACAACCCCAGTGACCAAAAGCTTTATGTTTATAATGATGGCTACCTTGTTACATACAATCTGATCTTTCAACCTATATTACAGTAATATGAATACAGGGTCTTCATAAAGTCTTTGTGCACTTTTAAACTTTAATAACTTAGGTTGTGCACAAGGACTTTATGAAGACCCTGTTTATAGAAGAGTTGGACCATTACAGGTGTGATAGTCCTCAGAACAATATTAATGCTAATTTTAGGTTTGTGCTAATGAGCACTAACTATTAGGCATAGGGCTTAGTATGACAAATGATTCCACTGAACAGATTACTTATAATAATGCTATATCTGGGAACTGCTGTTTGCAAGATGAGGTTATTCCGGTTTTAATTGGTGCTTTAATACAATGTTGATAGGTGAATGCCTAATTTGGTGTAACACAGAGATTGAAACTGCATTTTATCCTCATTGTTCAAAATATGGAAGATAAAGAATTTCCATCTATATATGTATTGAACATTGGTCCCACATACTGCTAAATGATTAAAGTTAGAAGATAATTAGGACTTGATCCATGAAGAGATCCCATTGATTAAACTGAAGTACTAGAAAAGACATTGCAAAGGAATGGTTCACAGATTCACGAAATTCTTGCAATCTGCTAAGGTATTTAGACAGCAGGACTACTCTACACCACTTTCTTAAAAGTTGCACTCCAGAAAGCATCTACACATATTAACAGCCTTAGATAGTTACTTGTTCTCAGCACTATATTCTTGGGGCCTGATCCAAAGCTAACTGATACAATGGACATGTTTCCATTGACCTCCATGGTCTATAGGTGAGGTCCTTGATGCATGCCATATGTTGCACTAGAACAGAACCAATGTTATCTGCATGCTTTCATTCAGCTTTTTTTGGTGTTGTGTAATTAGATTAATCTGAACTCAGTTATCCTGGAGTTAAATTCATCCTTGGTGCAACTCCATTAGCATCAGTGAAAGAACCTAGCCTATGGTATTTACATCCCATAATTCTGGATGCTTACTTTACTTTTATTTACCTTTTCTAATTTTTTTTTGCCAATATCTGACCCTTAATCATGTCAGAAAATATGAAATAAGGTGCTGCCCAGTTACAAAAATGCTATGAATGTTGTATTTCTTGTATTACATGCAGAGCTATGTCTTTGCCTCAAGACAAGTCTGCATAAGTACTTGTAAATGATTCATTTTTGCTTAATAAATAATAATTATTTTAAAAATCCAACTGGAGTTCTACAGCTTTTTGAGTCATGTTGTAAC
>NW_005843147.1:44091-49308 GCF_000455745.1 Alligator sinensis | reverse complement strand
CAGCAGGAAGGCAACTGCTTGCAGGTGCATCTTGAAGTGACTCAAAGGGGTTAGAGATGCTGTAAGAGGCACGTGCACGCTCGTGTGGACACGCCCTTAGGGTGTTTGTACATGTGACATGGGTTTAGTCCTTCAGGGTTGGATTCTATGCCCCCTAAATTGAAACGGTGGGTTTTATTTTTCTGTCACTGTATACATCGTTGTCCTGGCAGCCCCAGGTACCTGTTGAAGGCAGACGTGGCAAGGGGCACAATCATTTTTTTCTTCAGTCGGAGCCCACCCGCCTCTCCCAGAGATGGGGGCAAGCTACCAGTGGGCTGAGTAGCCTCTGAGATGAAGGGGTCCCTGGTCCTTCCTTGCATGGTGGCAGCGCCCCCCCCCTCCAGGGCTGGCTGGGTTGGCTGCTAGCAGGCCAAATGCAGCCCCAGTTCGGAGGCACCTGATCCAACTCTTCCCCAAGCCTCCTAGGCTTTCAGCACCCCGTGTATCATCCCTGCCACCTTCTCTGGCTGCCAGCACACCCAGCCACCTTCCTGCTGCCTCCTGCACTGGCTCAGGGGCAAACCAGCCCTTCCCAAGTGGCTTTAGGCATCCTGGTGGGTAAAGGCACCTGCTGAAGGCAGAAGCACTGAGGGGCCCAATACTTTTTTCTACAGAGCCTGCTTGCCTCTCCCCCAGCCAGGGGGCAAGCTGCCAGATTAATGGATGCAACGTTTCAAGTTGCAATCTTGCAAGATAAACTACATCAGAATGTGGTTTTGTTTGTGATGATACAAACTCATTTAAAACCTCCTAAACTCACGTATGTGTAAAGTGTAACACCATTAAGCCACACAAGGGAAATTTTCATCACATGTACATGGTAACATCGTTATGGGTACAAGAAGCCTTAGTACTGTAGAATTTGAAGGAAAAGAACGGGTTGTTAAAACATTTGGGTGAAGGAAGTTTCAAGATTTGAATATAGCCTGGATCTTGGGATCATGGGACTCCCCATGACAAGGCTGAATAATGGGCTGGATGGGGCTGCTGTTAATAGTGATAGAGGGACTACTGGGGAAGGAATGTAAGGAGCTCTATTTTAAACAAGTTATATTTCAGCTGAAATACCTGAACCCGGCTTTGTGCCAGACACATAGGTGGTTGGGGGGCTGGAGGAGGGGGGAGGGGACCATGGAGGGGCTTCCTTCATGGCCTCAGCCCCCACTTACTCCCCCAGCTCCTCCCTCATTTCCCCAGCTCCACAATCTCTTCCCCAGGTCTTACCAGCTCTCCCCTTGCTTCCGCTGCTCTCCCCTCATTTACCCTGCTCCCTAATCACTTGCACCCCAGCCCCCTCCCCTCGCATGGCCTGGGTTTACTGGCAGTGGCAATCAGGGCACCCGGAGCCTCGTGGCACAGCCCCCACAAATGGTGCAGGGCAGTAGGGAGCAGTGGAGCTCACCTCCAGCCACCTGGCACCCACCCTGCTGCTTTCACATCATGTTGGTGCAGCCCAGTGCTGTACACTGTCTGGCAGCTCGAGGCTGCTGGGGATGAGGCGCTCTGGGAGCTCAAAGTCAGTTGGAGCCTTTACAAGAGGCATACCGAGAAAAGAAAATAAGAGAAAGTGAATTGCTGAGAGAGGTGGCTGAACAAACTAAATTTAAAAAGGAGGTGGAAGTCTTAAAGGGTATGGTGCGTCAGCTTACCCTTGCATCAGGAAAAGCCCCTTATAACCATAGTTGCTATGAGGCAATCATTAAACACACAAAAATTAGGCTTTGCAACTCACCGGATAGCTGTGGTAGCAGGAGAAAATTATTGCGAAGATCAAGATTGGGAACTGGCCCCTTCGGTCGGGCTCGGGCTGCCACGGGGGAGAGGGAGCAGGGGGATGTCCCTGCACATCTCGCACCCCCCTGTAGGATCCACGCATGTCCCCCTGGCTGTTGAGCCCAGGCACGCAGGTGTGGTAGCATCCTTGAGGCCGCCCAGGTGGCAGGGAGGACACGGCGTCCCTTGACCCCTGCCCACCATGCCACGGCTGAACTGGACAGGCTGCTTAAGTGCCTGCTTCTGCCAGCCCACTGGGTGATAAAAAGTTCATGATCTGGCCCCACATTCAAAAGGGTTGGACACTCCTGGTATACATAAATGGCAAGTGGAAATAAGGGAGTAAAGTGTGTTTGTGTTTTGGAAGATGCAGAAAGTAAGCAACTTCCTCTTTCTCTTCCTCTATTGCATTCATACAATAGAACAGTGTTTAGCTCGTTTACCCAAGAAGTGGGAGATCTAGGCTCCACATCTCCTAAAGGTGGGGTTGAACTTCGGAGCCTTCCTCCCAGAAAAATACTCTAACCTCAGGTCATAAGTTAGCAATTAACTAGATCCCCACCTCTTGAAGTTCCCCACAGCAGGCAGGAAAGAAGGGGACATATGTGGGGCCAGAAGAAAGAGTGCAAGTCAGATAGTTTGTGACTTAGACACTCCCTAGAAGGGAAGGAGATTTCTTCCTCACCTCCCAAATGTGGGAAGAAACTTTCCCAGTGCTGTTACCCACTTTTATCTCATAAATATTAAACACACACCTGAATGATCCTATTTCGCTGCCCAGATAGGGAACAACTCCACCGAACATCCTCAATGGACTTTTCCAAGCTTGGACACCCAAAGCTGAATTGCAAGCTCTGTATTAATGCCCAAAACTGCACTTATGAAACTGTGTATTTAGCCTGTGGATGTAGCCTTTGGACTCTAATGCAATATCAACTGGTATGTTAAACTAGCCAACTGCCCATCAAGAATGCTGGCGATCCTATGCTGGATCCTACTGTTTACTCTTGAAGAGAGGTGGCTACTGAGGGAGGGAAAGTACTTGACTACCTCCATGGTATTTCCCTCAATGGTAATCTGCGGAAGGGTTTCACATTCTTTGCCTGGAGCAGGATGAACGAGCACTTTAGTCTTCTTGATGTTGATAGAATCTGGAAATTTGATAGGCTTCTGAAAAGAGATCCGGCATAGTCTGAAGGTTTTGCCCACTGCGTGCACTGGTGGCACAGTCGTCAGTGTACTGAAGGTCAAGGATGGTTATCTTGCGGACTTTGATCTTCTAGCAAAAACATCTCAGATCAAACAGCCTTTCATCCATTCCATATTCAACATCAATTCTTTCTAGTAGAGGGTGCGCCCCTCCCCCCAATTTCTTAAGCATATATTGACAACATTTCATAGAAGCAGGACATTGGCTGCTTTACTTGTGGCAGGTTAGGGAGTTAGGCAATGTATTTTGTCAGGTCCATGAGGAATCAAATTCCTTGAAGGCAGCTGCTCACTCCACAACATTTTTGACAAGGACGTGAGATGTGAAAATAAAGAAATAAATATAAACATATCTTCTGCTTGGTGATTTATCAGCAATAGCTTTATTGACTGCATTCATGAGGACAATGAATCACATGGGAGTGATTTTTCAATAATCAGAATCAAGAAAATGGGTCAAAATTTGGACAAATCATTTTTAAGCAGCTGCAATGGCTCCACTTCTCAGGACCCAAGGATTTGAACAGAGGAGCGGTGCAATAGACTACAGTGCCAGTTTCATCACCATTTCCAAATCCAACTTTCCTCTGGCTTTTGGTGCTTCCCCTTTGCTGCCCTTCACCCAACCCTCCTCAAGTGGCATCCATAGTGTCAGATCCCACAGGCCCCAGAGGGCCCCCAAGTCAGGGAATGAAACACAGGCTTAGAGATGGACCGTCTGTCTCAGCCATGTCTTGATTTCTATAATCAGGGAATCAAGAAACCCAACCCTGCATGTCCAGGGTCATAGACAGGGGCAATGCGTAGGGGGTGCACATTCACCCCCTGCATGTGGCGGTGCACCCTCTGCAGAAAGGCACTGCTGACATTGTCAGTGTTGTCTGCAGGCAGTCCATGATTGCCCTGGCCACCGCCAAAGCTGCCAGTGGTTGGTTGCCAACCCATGGTCAATGCTCGCCATCATTGACAGTGCCGGCAGTGTCTGTGGGAGCTCCCTGCCACCAGGCTTCTGCCACCGTGCTCCTGCCAGTGCAGCTGCATCCTCCCAGCTACCAGAGGCATGCACCAGTCATGGTCACAGAGGTGTGATGGGCTAGTTGGTAATGATTTGGCCCAGGGGTTTTGAAAGGGTAAAAGATGATTGGAGGCCTTGGGATTCCCTTTCCTCACTGTAACAGGGGGCCTTCCTGAGGCCGATTTCCCTGCGGCCCACCCACCTGTTTCTGGACTAACTGCTCACCTTCTTACCCACCATGCCTTGTTATTAATTAAATTAGTTGATGTTAATTAAGCAGGAGGCTGCCCATTTCTTGCCCTGATGCCAGGGGGCACCATCTGCAGCTCCATTCCTCCCCTACACCGCAGCCCAAGCCTCACAGATGGCATCCAGCTCTTGTCAATATTACCAGCCCCACACTGGGCCCCAGAATCCTGCTCTTTGAACCCCAACTGGATCCCTCCATTCACATGGCCTATTCCACCTTCATAGCTCCCTGAGCTGCTTCCCCCTTGTCACAGGCCAGCTGGGCACGGTGAGTGTATCAATTTTGGATTGAGGAGGCAAAGTTGGGAGTGGAATAAAGGCAAATTTATTATAGCTTACACACACACACACAACAGTTAACAGAAAGATAAATGCGATAAGCAGATAAGGCAATACAAAAGAGCTAATAGTAAAATAATAACAACAGATAATAATAACAGATAGATAGATAGATCAATCTGTCACAGGCCAACTGGGCACTGTGAGGGTATTAGCCACACTGGGGTGTTCAAAACAACAAATAGACAGACATGGGTTGGCAACTTATCGATAGTCCCTCAATGCCAGGTGCACGCCAAGTGGTTCCAGCGAAGTCAGGCGTCCCTGAAGATCAACGCTGTCAGAGGTCTTACCGGCCAAGGGCCCTTGCTCAGGATCCGATCCTCACTCACACTGGTAGTCTGGGGTCCAGGCGTGGGACAGAAATGACCGTTCTGTTCCCTCCTTCCTGCTGGTTACCTGATGCATGTGTTTTTTATACCTAGTTTTATGCTAATCTGTTGGCCTCAGGGCCACTCACAATCTTGCCCTATAGCTGTTACCCTATGGGATTGAAAGGTGTCAAAATCATCACAAAAGGTTACTACCCAGACTCAGGTTTATCCAATAAGCAAATTATGATGCAGCACATTTAGGTTTGAAATTGACAT
>NW_005843147.1:25170-44023 GCF_000455745.1 Alligator sinensis | reverse complement strand
TCTTCCTGGAATGTGTTTGGGTGTGCCTAGCAGTTAGATCTAGGTTTTATCGCTAAGGCTGAACCCTGAGCAAAAAACCGTTAGGCCAGCTAATCTCACAGCTACAGCTTTGCCTCTGGGGCCCAGTCAGTTACATGAACAGTTAATTTATCAGTTTGGTTAAATTTATGACAGACAAGTTACATTTGCAAACTTACAAGTTTATATTAACTAATATTACCTATTTAGGCAAAATACCAAATGCCTCCAAGAAGCACACATTATTGCTTATTAATCCCTCTGGTTCTGGCTGTCACACCCCTTATGGGTGTGGTCCCTCTGGGACCTTCAGCTCTACTGGCCCTGGCCCACCTCCAGGCCAGTCAGAACCCGAGGCCCTCAGCTCTGGGCATCCCTTGCTGGGGGCCCCCAGCACTTCTGGTCCTGGCCCCAGCATGGGGCCAGGACCAGAGCCAGGACAGGCTTGAGTCTATAGCTCCACTTTCTCACTGGGGTCCACCTTCCAGACCCTACAAAAGGGTTAACCCACCCAGTTGTGGAAGCTGGGGATAAGGAGCCCCAACCTGCTTTTCACCAGGGTGGTAACCGGCCTTGCATTTCCTGGGGGCTCTCGCACCACTGGGAGCCCCACCAGGCCACCCACTCCCAGCAGGGTACAGTTTTAGGTCATGCCCAGGATCAGGAGCCTCCTTACCACCCCCTACAGCTCCTCCCTTACCTCCAGAAGGAAACCAGCAACCTTCACCCAGGCAATGTTATTACCCAACCTTCCAGCAGCAAAATGCCCTGTTTATATGGGCAGCCCTGAATCCAAAATGGCTGCCCTCATCAGGCACCTACCAGCTGCTGTCTTCAGGCCCTTAGAGTGGCAGGTACAGACAGTGCCGTGCCACACTCACCAATCAGGCCCCAGAGACTCAACCTCTATGTCCCCTGATTGGCCCCTTGGGTCACCCAGAGGGGGATAAAAGGGACAGCACAACTGACTCAGGGGAGAGCAGTGAGGGACCATGAGGAAGGAGCTTCAAAGAGCTGAGCCAGCAGGGCGGGAGCAGTTGCCCCAGAAGACCCTGAAGGAGTGGACCCTGCAGGCAGAAGTTGGACCCTCAGCAGCACGGCGTGCAGCCGGCAGGAGAGGCTTCCTGCAGGGCTCCAGGATCTCCTACGAGAGGCTGTAACCAGCAGGAGAGGTTCCCCTGCTCCAGCAAGAAGCTGACCAGTGACCTGAGAGGTCCCTAGCTCTGTTTACAGCTCCTCCAGCAAGAGGCCAAGAAGCTTGATGTGAGGCAGGGGCTCCTGTAAGGTCAAACCCCCTAGCAGCTTGGGGTAGTACCAGCACTGGTAGCTGGGGGGGTAGAGTGCCCCCCTCTCACATAGGGGATCTGAGTTTAAGTTCCAGCTATGTTGCATTGGGGCAGGTGAAGTAACAGGGAGAAATTCTTGTTGCAGTGGAAGGGGGTCATTGTGTTTTCCTTTTTCCTCCCCTCCACATACCTAGGCCCCATATTTCTTGTTATTTGACACTTTGAATTTTATGCACTTTATAATTCACCAACTAGTGTTGTTTATTCAGCTGTTTGTGTTTTATATTTTGTTAACCCTGCCTTTGTCAACTGGATGAATATGTCTATGATTGTAAGTGCCTAACCTTTATTGAATCCTGCCCCCTTGGGGTGCTGTAGTGTCCCCTATACCCCCTGGCTTATATATGTTATGTTCCCACTACTGTTTTTCTCATTAAAAGGTATATGGTTAGATCCCAATTGGTGATCTGGCTCTGTTCTATAGGGGAAAGAGGGTCCCTGCACCTTCCACAGTGCTTGTGCACCTGCTCTGATCCCTTCAATTGGAGAGGGGTTACATTTTGGAGTACTGCCTGGGTTACATTTTGGGGGCTTGTCCAGGATTCCCATGTAGTGGGTGCTAGAATATTAGTCAAGTGCTGTGTACCCCTGGGGGGGAGACGGCGGGGAGAGAGAGAGAGAGAGAGAGAGAGACCAGCAGACATGACCAATGCTGACCAGTCTGTCATACCCTCCAGGGGTGATGGGATGGTACAGGGGAGAGTGGGACAACCTGCTGGTACTGAGGCTATGCCAGAATGGGTTAGGGTTTTCCAGCACATTCTGTGGGAGGTGACCCATTCCTCCAATGACCAGGTGGCCTATAAGAGACACCGGAGTTTATCAGGAACCCTTCCAGTCCCCACAGGGGAGGAAGGATTCAACTCTTGGCTCTCCCATATTCAAAAGACTTTACTGACTTGGCAAATGCCTGATGAGGATAAGCAAAGCCATCTGCTGGAGGTCCTGAGGGAGCCTGCCTTTGGGGTTTTAAAGACTGCCAGACTCTGGAACCCTGTTATCACCACCCAGCAATGCATGCAGGTCCTTCAGGATGCTTTTGGCCAACCCACTGAGAGTGAGGGGGCATGTTACAAATTGCTGGGAAATTTCCAATGCAAGGGCAAGACTCTTTCAGTGTATGTCCTGTGCTTAGAGCCAGTGTTATAATGCCTGGTGACCCAAGGAGTGCTTAGTGTCACTGACGCTGATCAGATATGGCTCCAGCAAATTTGTATTGGAGCACAGTATTGCTCGGATGCGCTCCGGAACCACCTCAACTTAGCAGGGAGCAGGAGCAGCCCACCTGACTTCAGTCACCTCCTCCAAGAGATTTGTGTAGAAGAAGAGATATCCAGACTCTGAGAGACTATGTGGGTCCCAGAGGATGTTTCCCCCTGGATAGGATCCATGGGTTGGGTGCTAATGGTGGCTCCCATGAGGACACCTTGTTGGGAGTGTAGGAGGAGCCTGTGGCTCCATCACTAGCAGCTGCTGTGGGCAGAACTGCCCCCCCAGGGGTCAGCCCTCAACCTGTCATCGTGCCTTGGGAGGACCCCAGTCCTATACCTGCTCTAGGACCCCAGGGTTCTGCTATAGATGTGGGGAGATGGGGCGCCTAGGTCAGGTGTACACCCAGACTGAGATTCCTGAATTGGTATTTGAAAGGTTAAAAGGGTGGTGGGCAGTGGGAAATGGGGAAGGGACAGAGCAATGGAGTTGGCTCCACTCCAGACCCAGACAGACTCCTGCACATTACCCTCAGTAAATTCACTGCCAAAGGGGCTAGCAGGACTCCATGCAAAGGTCCCTGTGACTGTGAATGGTCGCCTGGGCCAGGCCATTCTAGACAGTGGGTCCCAGGTTACCATCCTATTTGAATCCTTCTATAAGGAATAAAGGTTCATAGGGCTGGAAGGGACCTAAACAGATCACTGGGTCCAGCCCCCGACCATAGGCAGGACCAAGCCCTGGGGTCAGATAACCCCAGCCAGGTGCCTGTGCAGTCTCCTCTTGAAGACCAACAGGGTAGGGGAGGGACACATCTGAGACACTTGCTTTTGCTTCCCCTTATGGGGCTTGGACTTTGTAGCTTAAGCCAGGAGCAGTATCCTTACAGGAATTATGTGAATGTGAGGCTAAAATTCCCTGCTGAAATAACTGAGGTGGAGGAAGAAGTCTCAACCACCGCTCTAGTAGGCCCTGATTTGGGATGAACGAAAGAGGCCGCTCTCATTGTAGGGACTAACTCCAGCCTTTTCCAGGTTCCCACTCGCTACTGTAAACAACAGGCTGTCCCAGGTTACCAACAACAGTTAATGATGCATGCCTTGTGCTTGAAGGCATATGACCAATGGGAGCATAGAGAGATGTGGGGTCACCCTGCACTTCTCTGAAGCAAAGCCCCAATAAGTCCCCGCACAGAGCCAATGGGCTTTGCCTACTGTATGTAATTGGACTGAGATGGATGAAAAGCTGCTGGTGGTGGAGACCCCCACCGGGAGAGAATGACCCGGTGTACTGGGGGTCCCTGATGGTGTGATCAAAACAAAAGGGCTCAACCAAGACCCAGTTACAGTGATAGAGGTTAACCTGAGCTTGAAAGATATTGCGGTCCACTCGGGACAGAAGGTGGCCTTGATAAAGGAAGCTGAAGTGGTGAGCCCTGAGCAGGAGGGAAAACCCCCTCCAATTGACCCTTTGAGGTTCTTTTTCAGGAACTCCCTAGTGTCCAAAGCCTGTAAAGCTCAGCTCAGGGACAAACTTGGGGCTCAAAACCATGTTTTCTCCATTCATGACTGGGATGTGGGGAAGGCTAAGGGGATGGAGCATCACATTTGTCTGAGCAACCCACGACCCTTTCGAAAAGTCTTGGAGCATTTCCCTGGCTGAGATGGGGGAAGTAAGACGTCATCTACAGGAGTTCATGGACCAACGCATCATCACAGAATCTAAGAGCCCTTATGCCTCTCCCATAATGATTTTGCGGAAGAAGAACGGCCAACTCCGTATGTGTATTGATTACCGGACTTTGAATGCCCGGACCGTCACTGATCAATACACTGTCCCATGGGTGCAGGAGTCTTTGGACTGTTTAGTAGGGAGCAAATGGTTTTTGGTACTAGACCTCCGCAGTGGCTACTACCAGATACCTCTGTGGGAAAAGGACAAAGAGAAGACTGCTTTTATTTGCCCCTTGGGATTCTATCAGTTTGAGTGAATGCCCCAAGGGATATCCAGGGCTCCCACCACCTTCCAGCGACAAATGGAGAAGGTGGTTGGGGATATGCATATGACCCAAGTACTGGTTTATTTGGATGATATTATTGTTTTTGGAAAGACCCTGGAAGAACACGAAGAATGGCTACTCCGGGTATTCGAGCGGCTGGAGACTGCTGGACTTAAGTTGGCCATTGATAAATGTAAGTTCTCCCAGGCCTCTGTGAAGTACGTAGGACATATTGTGTCACAGGAAAGGGTCAGCACTGATCCGGAGAAAGTAAGTGCTGTGACCACCTGGCCTCAACCCAAGAAATTTAGGGAATTGAAAAGGTTCTTGGGATTTGTGGGTTTCTATTGGCAATTTGTTAAAGACTATGCTACAATAACTGGCTTAAATAGGCTCTCTGCGACACGAAGCCCCATGGAGACTTTTGGTCCCCGGTGGGACTCACAGTGTGAAGGTGCCTTCCAGGAGGTGATCCGGCGGTTGACTCAGGTGCCTGTGCTGGCATATGCTGACCCCAGCCGCCCTTTTAGTTTGCACACGGATGCTAGCCTGTCATGACTGGGGGCTGTACTGTACTAGGAACATGATGGGCACTGGCGACCAGTGGCTTTTGCCAGAAGGGGATTGTCACCCGGCGAGATATGCTACCTGGTACATAAGTTTGAATTCCTGGCCCTCAAGTGGGCTGTCACTGATAAATTCCAGGACTATCTATAAGGAACCACCTTCCAGGTGTGGACAGGCAATAATCCCCTTACCTATGTGCTCACCAGTGCTAAGTTGGATGCGACAGGCCAACGTTGGATCATGGTACTAGCCAACTAAACCTTTAGCCTGCACTATTGAGCAGGATGGAAGAATGTGGATGCCGATACCCTTTCTTGACAACCCCCCAACAACCCCAGGAGTGTTTGGAGCCCCGAGACAGTGAAGACCATTGGTGACCTACAGCTACAAGACCCTGTGGGGATGAGAGAAAGTACTGTTTGCATGGCTGAGGTGTTGGGTTGCCCTCTGAGGGGATCCCACAGGCCTGGGTTCAGTACACCATGTTGACTCCCTCCTCATTGCCCCAGATCACAGCCACGGAATGGTGGACAGTGCAAGAGCAGGACCTAGATGTGCAAGAGGTGCTGCATTCCCAGAGATCAGGGAATACCCACCCCGTGACCGTTAATAATGCTTCCCCAGCAGCCCACTTCCTTTTGAGGGAGTGGGAAAGGCTTTGCTTGTTTGACGGAGTGCTACATTGGGAGGTGCAGGACCCATAAGGATGGAAAAATAGGAAGCTGGTCCTCCCTCAGAAGTATAAGGCCCTTTTGTTACGGGCCTTGCATGATGGCTTTGAGCACATGGGGTGGAGCACACCCTAGCGCTAATCCGTAAGTGGTTCTTTTGGCCCCAAATGGCTGAAGACATAAGGACTAAATGCTCAAACTGTGATCGGTGTGTGCAGAGGAAGACCCTGCCCACTTGAACTGCTTAGCTACACACCATCCAGAGCTCAAAACCCATTGAGCTGATGTGCATGGATTTCTTAGCCATAGAAGGGGAGGGGCACTGAAAGGGGAATGTGCAGTTTGTGACAGATCATCACCTGATATGCCCAAGCCTTCCCTACGCAAGAATGGTTGCCAAAATAATGTGTGAAAAGTACTTCTCCGTGTTTGGGCTGCCTGCAAGAATCCACTCTGATCAAGGGCAAGATTTTGAGAGCCAGTTGTTGCGTGAAGTACTGACAGTGACTGGCATAAAGAAATCGAGGGCTATACCCCACCACCCCCAAGGGGATCCCCAACCTGAGTGCTTCAATCGCACTGCGTACATGCTGGGTATCCTCAAGCAGGAACAGAAAGCCACATGGAGCCAGCATATCGCATACCTGGTGCATGCCTACAACTCCACTAGGAATGTTCGAAGTACTGACAGTGACTGGCATAAAGAAATCGAGGGCTATACCCCACCACCCCCAAGGGGATCCCCAACCTGAGTGCTTCAATCGCACTGCGTACATGCTGGGTATCCTCAAGCAGGAACAGAAAGCCACATGGAGCCAGCATATCGCATACCTGGTGCATGCCTACAACTCCACTAGGAATGTTCCAATGGGGGTCAGTCTGTATTTACTCATGTTCGGGAGGGAGCCCTGGTTACCCATAGATTTGTGCTTTGGGATAGAACAAGTCTGCCAACAACATTTGACTTATGGTCTATATGCACAACAATTTTGGTTCTGCGCGGTGTATACCAACTGGCAGCTGAAAGTGCTGGAAGAAACCAGCAACACCATAAGCGGCTTTATGATGCTTGATTTTGTGAGCAAAGGTTACAAGAAGGGGACTGGGTGCTGCTGCAAAACCTGGGGCTACCTGGGAGACACAAAATCACTGATCAGTGGTGGGCCTAACCCTATACAGTGGAGTGACAACTGGGAGACCTCCCATTATACGAGATCTCTCCTGAGTCTGGACTGGGTCAAAGTCATGGGGTCCACTGGAACCTCCTGCTGCCTATTGGTAAATTGGTGGGGCCACCTCCTCCTGAGAGCGAGCCGCGAGAAGAGAAGCCTAGATCTCCCCATAGAAGGAGGCCTCAAGCCAGCGGCCAGTAGTTGTACCTGCAGCTCCCCAGAGGGATCAGACTCTGACTGTGACTGGTGGTACCCTACTGAATTTCACCCAAGCTTAGGACCTGCCACTCCTCAGGGTGAAGGAGAAATGGGGACTGCTGCTCATGGGGCCCCGCCTGGCATGACCGAAGGAGAAAACATCCCCATGCCTTTACCTGTCAGTGGGGAAGACTCAAGTGAGAGGGAACCCGAGTCGCTAGGGCCCTCATGGAGTCCTGCCCCAGACCACACCCCACAGCCAAGACGGGAGCTTTGGACAGTCTTCCGCTTTACCTACAATGCCCTGGGGGTGCCGGGGGAAGTCCCCATCTCTGCCCCTTGGGCCCAGTAGTCCCCCAGGCTGAAGTCTGTGCTTCAATGGGGATGGTGAAGGGTTCCGCGGGGGTGGATGTGATGGGCTAGCTGGTAATGATTTGACCCAGGGGTTTTGAAAGGGTAAAAGATGATTGGAGGGCTTGGGATTCCTTTTCCTCGCCAATCAGTCCCCAGAGACTCACCCTCCATGTCCCCTGATTGGCCCCTTGGGTCACCCAGAGCAGGATAAAAGGGACAGTGCAGCTGATTCAGGGGAGACCAGTGAGGGACCACGAGGAAGGAGTTTCAAAGATCTGGCAAGAGCTGGGCCAGAGGGGCAGGAGCAGTTGCCCCAGAAGACCCTGAAGGAGTGGGACCTGCAGGCAGCAGTTGGACCCTCAGCAGTGCAGTGTGAGGATGGCAGCAGAAACTTCCTGCTGGGCTCCAGGATCCCCTATGAGAGGCTGTGGCCAGCAGCAGAGGCTCCCCAGCTCCAACAAGAAGCTGAGCAGTGACCTTAGAGGTCCACAGTTCTGCTTCCAGCTCCTCCAGTCAGAGGCCAGGCAGTGTGATGTGAGGCACGGGCTCCTGGAAAGTCAAAACCCCTAGCAGCTTAGGGGAAGTACCAGCACTGGTAGCTGGGGGGTAGAGTGTCTGCTTCTCACATAGGTGTCTCTCTGAGGTGAATCCCTCATGGCCCAGCACACAGGACTGAGTGTAAAATCTCTCAGGATTTTTGGGCAGGTGCTGCCGTGTGTGTGTCCATCTCACACTTTTCCCATCCTGAGACAGGACGAGGTAGGGATGAGCCGTGTCTGGATCCAGAGTCACCTCCTCTGCAGGGAAAGGAGACAACAGGAGCGTGAGGAGCAGCGCTCAGCCCGAGGACAGGCTGTGATCAAGGCAGGGGCAGCCTTGGGTGGCCCGGGAGGTGAATCCGGGATTGACCCAAGCAGGAAGGAGCCCGGAGACCTCAGCAAAGGGCAGGGCCGATTCCCCCCTGGCAGGAAGAGACGGGCCAGGGACAGAAACACGCCGGCTGGGCCAGGGCTGGGACACGGGATCGTTCCCCTCCTGCACCTGCCCGTCACAGGCAGGGATGAGAGACCCTGGGGGCTCAGGAGAGCCCGGCAGAGGGTGTGAAGGGGAGAGCATGGATACAGCTCATCTCCCTCTGCACTGTCCACTGCCTCTTCCCACTCCCTTCCACCTTCCCCACTCTCAGACTCTGGAGTACCCTTTCCCTGAAAGATATTCCTACTCCAGCAAGCCAGAGCCCAGGAAATTACATTTTTTTATACAGAATAGTTCACATGTCACAAAGATTTGTTATGTCCCAGGCTTCAAGTGCAGGACCAATTTCCCAAGTTTCTGGAGCTTACCCAAAAGGAACAGCCTAAGACATAGCAGATGGGAGGGAGAAAAATATATACATAAATAGGAAGGTTTTAAGGTGAAAACGGAGAGATAATGTGTGGGGAAGTGGAAGTGAGGAAGCCATAAGTCACTTGTGTAAATAGAAAGTTAATTGTGTTAGAAGTCAGGAAGTGTACTTGGTGTCTTAATAAACAGAGTTGGAGTATTGTTGTAGCTGCAAAGGTCCAAGAAATGTCCAGGAGGCAACGATGTTTTGTGGCATATTTATTTTTCCTACTATATAGTTGGAAGAGATGTTGCACAAACTTTTGGGCATCAAGTGCCCTTCCTCTAATAAATGAGGAAAGATGAAAGAGTATGCAATGAGGGAGTGAGTAAGCTACTCGAGATCCGATCAGATATTTAGCTTCAGTAACTCAGATGCGTGTTTAAACGGCTACCTCAGCCACCCTGGTTTGCTCTATGGGATTCCTTTGATATTCCTGTAAGATTTCTTGATATTGCTCTACCTTTTACCCTGTTTCTGCCCTACCCCTGTAATCAATAAAGTTCTCCTTTGTGACCAGTGTGGAGACTTATTGAGGGGTGGGTCTAAATTATGCCAAGGAGGCCCCTTAGGTCGGTGGACTAAGGGAGGCTTCCTAATCAGCCCCTGACTTGGGGAAGTGCCCCAAGTGCTTGTATTGGGTCTGGTACCCATTGGACGATCAGGCCTGTGTTTTCCAAGGTGCGCAGAGCCAGAAGTGAGTCCAGAGCCTTGGATGGTGGCAGCGGGAACCCCAGGCTAGCGGGTGTGCTCCGGGGAAGGGGTCGGCCGGACGGGAGGCACCCCAGGGAGGCACTCGGAGCCTGGAAGGTGGTCGGGCGCAGGGAGGTGGGTGGCTCAACGCAGGAGCGCCCCCTACTGGCCCGCCACACGAAGAACCTAAGGTGAAAATGGAGAGATAATCTGTGGGGAACTGGGAGTGGGAAACCCATAAGTGACTTGTGTAAAGAGACAGTTTATTGTTAAAAGTCAGTAGGTGTACTTGATGTCTTAATAAAGAGAGTTGGAGCATTGTTGTAGCTGTTATGGTCCAGGAAATGTCCAGGAGGCAAGGATGTTTTGTACTATCTTTTATTGGTCTGACTATAGTTAAAAGAGCTGATAGACAAACTTTTGAGCTTCAAGTGCCCTGCCTCTAATAAATAAGGAAGGTGAAAGATTATATCATGATGAATGTATGAAGGAGCAAAGCAACCCCAGGAACTACTGAAATTATAGCAGCTCACCTGCTCTTCCAATTCATTTTAAGAGATACCTTTGTGAAAAGGGCTCTGGTCCATCTGTCTGGGCCTACAGCAAGTATGATCTAGAGGAGTAGTCCCCAAATAGTCCCTACAAGTCAGTGACTGTTTTGAGACCTGCTGTGTCCCCAGCAGGGAAGAATGGAAATAAAAGGAGAGTCACATACCCTCATGCACAGGGCCAATGACAGCAGGGGAGAAAAGCTGGATACTTCCTCTCCCTTGTCATCACCACTCATTCAGACTTTCTGGAGGAAAAAGTAGGAGAAAAGGAGGGAAAGCTAGGGGAGAGTGAACAGGCACACAAAGGAAGAGATCACAAATAGGAAGTGACAACAGTACTGGGTAAGAAAGAGAGAGCAAAGAAAAGCCAAGGGAATGAAGTAGAGACAGAAATAGGTTGGAGGAACCGAAAAGTAGTCGTTTAGAAAAAGTTGTATTGATGTACAAATGTGCAAACAGGATCTAATGTAACTCCTCTGCTCAGCCCCCCTGGCCAACTCCCAGCCCTTCCAACACCCCTTTGTCTGTAACTATTCAGCAAGCAGCTTCCTGCTCTCTCCTCAGACTTTCTGGTCAGCCTCAAGTACCTTTTCTTTCTTGTTTCACTGAAAAATATTCTGATCCTGGCCCGACATCACTCAGGTTTTCCAATCTTTGCCTTGTCATGTTTTCTCACTGAAGTCTAATTCGCCCTAGTACCTTTAATAGGGTGTATATTTTATTTCTCTTTCTCTCCCTAGTTTGTTAATTGAAATACCCATATTTTTTCTGGCTCTCCCCTTGATTTAACTTTAATTTTTATTTTCTCCATTGCCAATTTCTATATATTTAGGGCTGTTCTTTCAGAGACAGAAAGTTCACTTTTCCCCTTTTCCACAGATCATGACTTTGTCCCACCTTGTCCATAATAGAGGCAATAAGGGAAGTAGGAACAGCAGCAAATAGTGGTTGAGGTAGAGCAGGCCAGGCATGTGATAGTGGTGGGGTCACTTTGTTGGCTGTGTAGCCAAATGTTGCATGGGTTTGGGGGTAGGGGGTATGGTGGGCCAGCAGGGGGCACTCCTGCATTGAGCCACCCACCTCCCTGCACCCAACCACCTTCCAGGCTCTGAGTGCCTCCCTGCGGGCACCTCACGTCTGGCCGACCCCCTTCTGGAGCACACCCGCTAGCCTGGGGGTTTCACTGCCATCACCCAGGGATCTGGACTGATTCTGGCTCTGTGCACCCTGGGAAACACAGGCCTAGTAGCCCTCAAGGGGACTTGATTCACTTCAAGAACTTGGGGTGCTTCCCTCAGTCAGAAGCACAAGTAGTGGTCTCCCTTAGTCAGCCAAACCAAGGGGACCCCAAGGCCTAATCTAGACCCGCTCCCAGTAAGTCTCCCACACTAGGTACAAAGGCGAACTTTATTGGTTACAGAGGGTAGGGTTAGAATAGGGTACAGGGTAGAGCAATATCAGAGAAATCCCATAGAGCAAACTCCTGTGGCTGGGTGGCCTTTGATCTCACATCTGCGTTACTGCAAGATAAATATCTAGTTGGATCTCAGTTAGCTTACTCACAAGTATCATCCAGAGGCTGTTGGAGATTCCCTCTGAAGGCAGCCAGTTCCTTGATCATGACTTTTGAGAGAGAGAGAGCAAGTTTCAGATGGTCCAGCTCTTCTCTGTCTCTAAGTCTCCCTCATGGCTGCTGCCCCCCACCTCCTGGGCAGTCCTTAACTTATATATCCCTTGTGACCTCATTTACCTGGAGGCCAGCACCTGTTGGCTGTCAGCCAATCAATTTGAAATACATCACTAGTTGCCGGGCAGACTCTAGCCCACCAGGGAGGAAGCCCCTCACCAAGGTATTCAATACTAGTCAGGTAGGCAGAGGGAGCAGGTTTCCCCCTCCCTCAGGAATGTATCCAGCTCAGGTTACCTAAAGAGATAGGGTAAAGGTGTGTCTCCTCTGCTGGGCCCATGCTAATCAAATTGTCACACAGCAGAGTTTTCGGGGAGAAACAAAGGTGGCTTTCTGCCACAGGGGGTGACAAGGAGGAAGGGAGGAAAGACCTCTTAGAAAGCTCTGCAGGAGGCAGGCAAAGTAGGGCTGGAGGAGGAAGTGCATTACTGCATCTGGATGCGACTGTGTCATGGGCTTCCATATCTTATGGTGTGCTTTGAAATGCATACGGATGTGAGAGTCCTTCCCTAAGGAGTGACATCCACACCCACTGCCAGATTGAGAGAAAACAAGAGATGTCATATGAGGCCTGGACACACATAACATTTAGGGTAGAAACACATTCTCTACCTTGGGCAAGTGCTCTGGCAGCTTGAGAGGGCTTGAAGGGCCCAATTCTGATCATTTTAGGCCTCTAAGGGACCCGCCTGGTTTCCTCCAATTGTGGAGGGGCCTGGGGCACATCACTGTAAGTGAGGAAGGCCAGTGTATGTCCTGGTGCGGAGGCAGAAGACCCAGGGAATCCTGAGTGCCTCGTGCTTTCACTCCAAGAATTTTGTAACCTGGAGCCTCCACTCTGGGACCTCTGCTGGGTCCTGCACTGACCCACGTCTCATAAAGAGAAACAGAGCAGTGTGTGTCCCAGTGCAGGGAGGCACAGGAGCTGAATAATCTCCAGTACCCTATGCCTGCAGGCCTGGACCATGCTGACCAATGCTGCTCTTGCATCCTGCTCTCCACCACCCCATGCTGAAATGTGCCTCTGCCTGAAGCATGGGCCAGTGCGGATCTTGACACAGGGGCACAGGGCACCTGTGTCACTGTAGGACCTGATGCCAGGTAGGAAGAGATAGGGAATACATTGCCTGTAGTCCTGCATCTGGCAGGAGACCTAATGTGGTACAACGGGTAAAGTGCGTCATTCAATTATATGACGTTTCAACTAATCCCCTTCAATTTGGCTAAGTCAATTTGGCTTAGACTAGTCTAAATGCCAGTTAATGAATCTCAAGACAGATGGACATTAGGGGTGTGTGAAACGTGTCGTATTCGATTTGGATTCATTTTAAGCTATTGTGCCATCCCCTCTGTGTACATGCACAAACACATTTAATTTGGGACAAAAATATATTTTTTTGAAATCAGATTCATAAATGCTGTAGATGTTTCCTTTTTAGAATATAATTTGGTATTTTTGCTGGTTCCAAGATGACACAACCCCTTGCTGAAAGAAGCACTTCCAGGGGCAATGGGGTGGACTTCTGGTGGCAATGGTCCAGGGTTAGGGGGCGGGACTTCTGCTCACAAGATGGCAACCACTTGGTGGGGCAGCTGCTAAGGGGCAGAGCTACCCACGCGGCCTTCGACAGCTTGGTAAAACTTGGTAAGTGGTCCTCCGCCCAAAATGATTGCCCACCCCTGGTTTACATGGATGGTCCCAAAGGGTGTGTGGTGCAGGGCAGGTAAGTTGTTCCTGGAATGCTCTGTCATTCATGACAGGCAATTGGCTAGCTTCTTCACATCACCCTTCCCTTTGAATTTTCTCAGATTTAGTCATGTCTTCTTTTAAATAAATAAAATTTCTTCCCAGAAAAGAAAATTAAGCAATTGCTTTTATAGGACCCCACTTAAAAAAAAATCTATCTTTTGGAAGAAGAAGCGTGACACTTATCAATTTGTGCATTCTTTCTCTCTAAACAAATAAAAACAAATATAAATCATTGTTAAAAGTATTTTGTTATAGCAAGTGTAACAGAAAACAATAAAACTTGTGCTGCTGCATCTTCACTTGCAATGGCTTGTGTAAGCTGCACAAGTCTGCTAGCACACCTCGCTATTGTACTTTGCTGTGATGCAGGTTTGGTGTGTAGCAGAGTGCCTACTTGCCTGCCTAGGTTTGGCTGCAATAAAATCTTACTCATACACTCTTTGATTCATTAAAATAAAATTACTTACTAACTACACTATATTCCCCCAATATTTACCTTTTATTCTGAAGAGATATATGATCAGGATGATGAAACTGAACAAAACCACCAGGATCATGCTCAATGCCACCATCCAGGGATTCATGCTTGGAAAAAAGTAAGCTGAAAAACTAGATGCCCAGGGCTTGCTTTTGTTTGTAGTTGGTGACCAAAGTCAAATGTATTTATTCCAAAAAAAATACATGAATAGTTCTCCATAGAAGTTGCCTGAGATGCAAATGACAGTAGCAACTGTTAGCAGCGTGCAACAAATCAGAAACTGGCTTTAATAGCCAACAAACTGACTGCTGAAACTGATTTATCTGTGAATAAACAGCAAGCAAATTGTCTCACAGAGACAATCCTCTCGTATGGTTAAGGGCTTGCAGACCAAGCCCTACGAGGAGAGACTAGAGAAACTGGACCTTTTCAGCCTCCACAAGAGCAGGTTGAGAGGTGACCTTGTGGCTGCCTATAAGTTCATCACGGGCGCACAGAAGGGAATTGGTGAGTATTTATTCACCAAGGCGCCCCCAGGGGTTACAAGAAATAATGGCCACAAGCTAGCAGAGAGCAGATTTAGTTTGGACATTAGGAAGAACTTCTTCACGGTTAGAGTGGCCAAGGTCTGGAATGGGCTCCCAAGGGAGGTGGTGCTCTCCCCTACCCTGGGGGTCTTCAAGAGGAGGTTAGATGAGTATCTAGCTGGGGTCATCTAGACCCAGCACTTCTCTGTTGTTCTAAAGGTGGTGTAGACTCGTACATTTTTGGCTCTAGCAATATTTCCAAATATGCCTTTGGCTGAGGAGTTTGAGCTTGGAAGGCTAGGGCGGATAGTGGCTGTAAGGCTGCTGTTTGAGCTGCAGCATCGGCTAGGGCATTGCCTTTTGAGACTTGATCTCCCTTATTGGTATGGGCTGGGCAATGCATTACAGCTATGGCTTTTGGCAACATTATAGCTTGTAGGAGATCATTGACTTGTTTAGCATTTGATATTTTAGTTCCAGAGGCTGTCATAAATCCCCTCTGTTTCCACAATTGTCCAGTGGCATGACAGATTTTAAAGGCATACTTAGAATCAGTCCAAATATTTACAGAGTGGCCCGATGGTAAGGGCAGTAAGTTTAGCCGCCTGTGAGCTCAACTGCCCAGGCAGTGGTTCAGCTTCAAGTACTTTAAATGGAGTTACTATTGCATAACCCATTTTTCTAACTCCATTGACTAATTTTGAAGAGCCATCTATAAAAAAAATCAAGTCAGGGTTGTCTAAGGGTAAGTCACTAAGATCTACCCTGGGTTTGTCTGAAAATGCTGCAACTTGAAGGCAATCGTGGGAGTCTGGTTCCCCGTCCCCATATGAATCTATGAATCCTATTTATTTCCCCAGTGAAATCCTATTTCACCTCATGGCTATGTGGTAATTAAGTAGCTACATAACTGCAATTTTTGGCGTTTGTGCAGCATTTGGATTCTAGTTTTAGTTGTAATGGAAGAGGACTGGCCTTTATGTGAACCTGCTAGAAACAAAATGCAATAAAACTTTAAATCCTCCTCCATCTTCTACAGCATTAAACAACTGCTATAGCTGTAGTTTTTGGGGAGTAAAGGTTTGGGATCTATGTGGAATTACATACATGCTCTGGTATCTATACAGCCATACTACAAAGTACTGAGCAATGAGCAGGCTCAGAGGGAAAGTGTAAAGAAAGCACAATTACATATCTAAACTGTGCATAAAAGCTAAAAATCACAGTTACAGAGCTGTGCGCTAAGGAGTAAGCCACTCAAAAAAGCCAAATGAAGTATATTGATTAAAAAAAAGAAGTGCTATTATTCCATTTTCCTTCTTCAGGAGACATAAAGATGAGACCTTTGTACCTGAAAGCTTGTCTAGCATCTATCCCATGTTGGTTCAGTAAAGATACCACCAAGAACAAACCCCTTGCTTCTCCCAGACTACCTGGACCATTATCTCTAACAACCCTAAAGCTTTCAGTTATCATAGGTTTATGACTTTTTCAGATGGGTCCCGAAGGAATCCCAAAATGCAAACAGTGCCAGAATCACTAAGGTATAGAAGATTTAGGATCCTACAAATGAGGTGCTGTAACACCTAACTTACAGGCTACTGGCCCCTGGAGTGTAATTCAAAACTGAATGAGATTCCTACCACCCTCAGTCCATAGGGATCATTAGCAACCACAGAGCGGGATCCCAAACACACATGCTGAGCAGGGGACTGCTAGAAGAGGAATTATTGAGCAGTAGGACCCAAGTATTAGGACAGATGCCTACAAGGATTCTTTGGAAGAACTACCCTTAGAAGATGAGCAACAACACACAACTTAGTTCTCATTTTACATGAAAAGTAATGAACAATGATGCAATACACTGAAGAGCCTTTAAGTGTTCACACACAAATCAATACTGGCAGACAAACGCTGTGAAAATACCCATTAAAAATTCATGTAGGCAAACCTCAGACAATAGAAATATTCTGCATTGATGTTTTGAGTGACTGTGTCTGCCAGAAAAAATGAAGCTCCTTTAAGGTAAAATTTCAGAAGTTAGACTGAGCTCAAATCCAGATTCTTTTAAACTGCAAATACACAGTTAAATGGATTTCTATCATGACCCTGTGGAAATGCTAGCCAGGTGTGTGTTTTTGCTTCATGTTTCACTTGTTTTCCAGCGGAGGTGGTTCACAGTAGGGTTTGGATAGAACTGACTTGATATATAAATTGCTGATTCCTTCTCCCAGTTTAGGAGGCTGCTCCTGATCCAACAGGACAAGTTCTGGTTTGAATGTCTGTTTATGACAACAGAAATTTCTGCTTCAAACAGGTCATTTGCCTTTGTGGATTTTATTTCAGAAAGTGATGGTATGTGATGCCCCTGGGCATTTCTCCGCAGCATCTGGGGCTCTGGGTACCACCCAGCTGATCGACACATCACCATGATCCCTCCATTCCGGTAATCCTCCATTGAGATGATAGGATTAGAGCCTAAACCTAGAGGAAAATAGATAATTTTTAATATTTCTACAATCCATGAGCCAGTTTTGTAAAGGACTGTGGAAATGTTATTCCTGCTCTAAGGAATTCTTAGATATTGCAGAGCAGGGTAGAAAATCTATTAACAGCTATGGAGCCTAGATATTCCTGGATGTGATAGCTGAGAAATTTAATTATCAAATAGTCACTGAACCAATAAGAAATTATGGTAATTCAGATCTGGTTTTGGTAGGTAATGAGGGGATTATAAAAGACTGTAGGCTTCAGACACGGTCAGGGAGAAAAAACATCACAATATGAAATGCAGACTGTGGAACTAGCACAAGGCTAAATTATTAAGCTTGCATCCTAGCCACAAGCAAAATGTAGCTAGTTAGAATCCTACTACATGATAGTGTATTTTTATTGACCGAATACAGTAAGGCAGAAATGAATAATCATTTGTTGCCAATAAAGATAATTTTCTGCAGAGCTACGAAGTGTGGCTATAGCAAGAGGCCCAAATGCCTGTTTCTGAGTGAACAGAATGAACTTTTGCAGACATGACACCTAGCAAAGGAAAGAAAGCAAGTAACATGGCCAGATGAAGCAAATCAGATTAAAAAGAGCACAAGGGTTTAAAAGCAGGTCATCCAAACAGTAATATTATAGTTTTATTTTATAGTAATGATTAATGTAATCAGATTAATTGAATATTGTTTTATAATACATAATTGAGTTCAAGACTCTTAGGCATAAAAACAAAGCAGCCTCATCAATGCAAACTCTAAATAAGGTGAAAGGAAGGGGATAAGGAAGCCTCCCCTCCCAGAAGTGTACATTTCTTAGGAACAGAAATCCCAAGAGTAGTAATCCCAGCCTTCCTTATGTGCAATTTAGTACAAAGCCCATTTATCCAGGCTGCAGGCAGGGGAACTAATAAGATACTAGCTCCTTTTCCAGTCCATAGGAGGGTCTGCATAGGGGCAAATGCAGGAATTTCTGATCAAGGAAAATTGCATCTACTGCCTTCAGAGAAGCAAGATTTCGGGAACATTTTAACAAGACTCTACTATAAATATAACTGATTCATCTCCACCAGTTTCCCATCTTAGGAGAAACAAATCTGCAACTGGTGGTACCTGTATCCCTTGATGAATTACACCTTTTGCCACAATACATTTTTTATATTTTCTTTATCATCTCCCAGTACTTATATGCAGAATTACCATCACGAAATTATCATTGATCTTTCATGTGATTTCCAAGCTGATGTTTTCCCTTTATGAATATAAATAATAAATTAATAGCTAACAACTTCAGAAGTGTAACTTTGGTACTTTGTGTTCTGTGTGAAAATCTCTCTGTGTTGCTTATCCGAATACCTCTACTAGCATGCAGGTCCAATCCTGAGAACTGCATCCCTTTTCTGCCTATCCCCATTCATATGCATAGGCAAGAGAAAGGGAAACTCTTTGTGTTTGCTTAGACTATGCTGATTTGCTTTTACCTGTTTTATAAAAGTTTCAGTATAAGAGGCTGGGTGAATCAAGTTTCTGTGCACGTTCACTGCTCTCTAAAATTCTGCACGTTATAAGTGTTTTGATGCCATAAGAGAAAAATGGGTCAAAGGTTGCTGAGGAGTCAGTGCTTCATGTGAATTGTATGACAGCCTAAGGTGGAGGACCCATCAGCTCAAGAGCTCCAGAGTAAGACAGGCATGTTCCAGGTAGGAGTTCTTTCTTATCATACTTTGCCAACTACATGTGCATGGAGACTTTTT
>NW_005843147.1:18496-24506 GCF_000455745.1 Alligator sinensis | reverse complement strand
CGACTGCTGCAGTGGCCACTGGGGCTTCTGGAGGCTCATGGCAGAGTCTCCCATGCACCATGGGGCAGTGGGGGCAGCAGGGATTGCCTCCCCACCTAACAGCAGCCAGTGAGTGGTTTTGTGTGGTTTTTTTTAGGAGCCAGGAGCTGGGGTTGGGAGAGTGGGAAGGGGATGGGGGCTTGTGGCAGAGCCCCCCATGGAGCGTGAGGCAGTAGGGGGCAACAGGGATCATCCCCTCACCTGGCAGCAGCCATTGAGTGCCGGGCCTTTTTTTTTCAAGTAGCTGGGAGCTGGGCAAAGAGCCAGCCTTTTTTTCCTTTAAAGAGCTTGGTGGGGCAACCACTGATGGGACTGGGAGAGCGGGCAGGGGATGGGGCCAATTTGGAGATTTGGCTGATTCAGCAGCAGCCGAATCTCCGAATCAGATTCAACTGAATCAATTCAGGACAGTGATTTGATCAGTGAATCAAATCACTGATCCCTGAATCGGCTGAATCTGAAGTGAATACTAACCGCTTCACACAGGCCTATCTAGTACCCACTTGTCTTTAAACAACTGACATGCTTGGAATACTAGTAGGTCTGATAGAAGCCTGTACCTGCTAGAGTCTAAAGAGTTTGCTCAAGGTCTAGAAGAGCTCAGTTGCTTCTGATATCAAAAGAGAGTAGTGGAGCAGTACCCCTCACCCACCCCAGTGGTGGTGAACAGCTGTTTACTTATAAAGATTACTGGATGCAGGCAGCAAAAATTCTGTAGTGTTTTGACAAACCATATGAGTGTAGAATTATGTATCAAAAGGCATGTACCTATTTCAAGGACTTAAATTCCTTGATGTCTCAACAGAATTACAGTCCCACCCTTCCTTAATGGTACATCTAGACATTTTGGAAGGTTATGGTTAAGTCAGATCAAGTTAAAAATGGTCACACAATCTAAAGAAAGTTGGGGGACAAGTGGGGAGCATTGTGGAGATCAGGGGACAAGCAGTTCTGGGAGGAAGGTCCAGGGGACAAGCAGTCTATGGGGTGATTGGGGGGAGGCAGGCAGAGTCTGTCTGGGGTTTGGGAGACCAGGGGGTAAGCAGGGTCCATGGGGAGATCTGTGAGATCAGGAGACAAGTTGGGTCTGGGGGAAATA
This sequence comes from Alligator sinensis, assembly GCF_000455745.1. NCBI lineage: Eukaryota > Metazoa > Chordata > Crocodylia > Alligatoridae > Alligator > Alligator sinensis. Next base: position 23,368 of record NW_005843147.1, on the reverse strand, counting down.
AGCAGTAGCAGGTGGGGTTCATGGGGGGAATACAGGAGATCAGAAGGGAAAGTGGGGTCCATGAAATGGACTGGGGAAGCGAGCTGGTTCTTCAGGGGGGCATTAGAGGGTTTGAGGGGGCAAGCAGGGTCTTTGGGGAGCAGTTTGGAGGGATCCAGAAGGGTTTGGCAGAATCAGGGGGGCTAGTGGGGTGCTCAGGAAGGCTTGGGATGTTTGAGAGTACTCTGCCCAGCAGGACCAAGGGTTATTTTTAGCTTCTAATTCCCCCCCACTCCCAGCAAACCAACCACTCACATCGTGTTCACTCCTCACACCATCCCGACTTACTTCCTTACCGGCACTGGTAAACACCTATAAAAATGGCACAAGGGGCAGCTTTTGGGATGGGGGATTTGGTGGGCTTGGGGTGGAGGTTGGCTGCTCTGGGGGGGAATTGTCCATTTAGGGGTGGGATGTGAGCCCAGGTGGCTAAAAGTAGCCCAGTGTCAGGGGGGCAAGTAGCAGAAGTACAGCCTTAAAGCTAGGGCCACCAGTTGGATTTTCCAAGCCCCGGGGCTGTGCTGGGAACTGTACAGAAGGTCAGCTAGATCAGTCTCATGGGACCCAATCTAGATTTGACCACTTCAGAGGTACACTGAAGTTAAATCAGGTCTGCCATTTTTAGGCCAATCTATTCTTCCAGAAATTCTGTACAGTTTGCACTTAGATAGACCAAACTAGGGATCTAAATGTAAGGTCCACCTGGGCAAAATAAGCTAGATTGGGTGGATGTTTTTTAATGTGATCTAACCTCCCCTTAACTTCCCCAAATGTCTTTACGTACCCTAAATGTGCCATATTCTGGAAGACTTGGACATGCAAGGAAAGTACTTTGAGGGCATAAAACTCTCAACATTATGTGTGAAGTGGAATGGTGTATACATTTAATATTTGGCATTGCACTTACTGGGGGTGTCTACACATTCATTAATGCACTGTAGTTACTGCACTTTAACTTTAGTACAGGTAAAACCAGGTACTAAATTACTGTGCAGTAACCAGTGCTATTACACTGTAGTGTGCAGTAGCTGGCACACACTTTTTAGGTGATGGTAATGCGCAGTACACTAATTCTACTGCACATTAGTGTAGTCTTGTGTAGACATGCCCACTGAATTCAATTGCAGGTGGTGTAGGATGATGGTCTTGCTCCTTTTTTTCATTTTTTAAAAGGCTCACAGCTAAAATGTAGAAAAATCATAGTCATTCAACAGGAAACAACATTGAGCAAAATGAAGAAGGAAGGAGAATGACTTGCTAGCACCTGCATAATGTTTTCCAAAAAATATAAGCAGTTATAAATATAATTTATTCTGAGGAGGCTCTTTTTGCTTCTTTACATAGAAGCAGAGCTGGCCAACTGGTGCCCCCTGGAGGCTTAGCAGGAGATATTCTGGGTGGGTCCCTGTCAATATATCTCTACCCTGCTGACAGAAAATTTAGGAAGAATTTCATCCTGAACAGATCAGCACCCAAGGTCCTACAGAGAAAATCTACACTGTGGACTGACCATGGCTAGAGAGAGAATGGAAAAAGTGAACTCTTTTGCTATTTGTAACAGCTCTTCAGGAGCAAGATAACATGATGGACTTGTTCAGCTTCACAGGAGGAATTTGGTTTCTCTTCATTGCTTGCACAGACAAATAGAGTGCTTCTACTGTAGCATTGCTTGCTCTCTGCAGTCTCTCATGGCCACTGGGAAACAGGCAGCAAAAATGGAGTGAGAAGGATTGGAACCATAAATCTATCCCTACTCTATAGTAGCTATACGAGTAAAGCTAGAGAATTGCAGGTCTCTGAAAAATTCTTGTCTGATGCCCAGGAAAGCTGTGTCACCTGTTTCTTCATTCAGGTTCCAAGATGCTGTGATCTGGCTTCGGAACAGGTAGAACAGAGGTCCAGTGACAGCAGGAGGGCTCAGACAGCAAAGTTGTAAAATGCAAGGGCCTGATCAGCTTCCACTAGAGTCATCAGGTATCTTTCAAGCCCTTTCCGTCACTGGGAAGTGAATCAAACCTAAACACTGACATTCTAAGAACGTTTAGGCTTTCTAAATCATTTTGGAGCTTCCAAATCAATTTGGAAGAGATTCGGGAAAGATTTGGCAATTCGGAGAGCTGTCTGTATGGGGAAACAGAAACTTAGAAGAGGGAGGGGGAGCAGGGTGGGAAAGACTGACATGTCTAGGTGGCCAGTGAGCATGATATCTCTCTGACTGACTTTCCAATTACAGTGTCTGGGTGGAGGGACATAGAAACTGCATAAAAGACTCTGTGTGCAGGCTGCTGTGCCTTTTGTAAGTTGGTGCTGTCTGAGGAACAGCGTGAGAAAGGTACTGTGCGCTGCCTGGCTTGCTTTATAGTCAGGAGTTGCTACTTGTTTGCTTCTTTTTGCTGATAGAAAGGATTGGGTAGGCTTTAGCTTAGTTTAGCTTAGCTTAGCTTTACTTAGCATCTCTTAATACTATCCAATTAATTTCTGTCAATTGATATTTGCTCGCTCTCTCTCTCTATCTCTCTCTTTTTTTTTTTTGCAAACTTTGAAAAAAGAAAGCTCTGTGTTTTCCATGCCAGCATGATCCATCACTGTGCAGGGAGGCACAGAGACTGCACACACACACTTATAATAAACACACATACAAGAAGAAAAATCAGATATTTAAAGGAGAAGAGAGTCAGATTATATATAGTAGTTATTAGTTATTAATATTATTATAGTTAGTTTACATAGAGACTGAAGACAACACAGAAGTCAGACTGAGACTAACACAGAACTCAGGGTCTTATAAGAAGGAGATACATCATTTTAGGTACACATTACAACACAGAAGAAGAACAAGAAGTACAGTAGTAGTCACACATTCACATTAATAGAACATCACAGAAGACAGTATATATAGTTATTAATAATCAAAGAAGAGTCCAGTGCATGCATGCAACACAGAGGGAATAACACAGAGGGAATAAAACAGACAACAGAGTCACACTTCACATTCATAATTCATACTAAATAAATACATCACAGCGGAGAAGAAGACAGACAGACAGCACACATTTTTTACATAGTTCTCAATGCTTATTATTACTGAATCAAACGATCAAAGAAAAGTCCAGTGCACATATGCAACACAAAGGGAATAACACACACAACACAAAAGGAGTGATACACACACACACACACACACATTTTGCAGCACAGGAAAGATTAATATGAAGCGTGCTGGAAAGGCAGGTGCCAGGTCTTCTTGCAGGGGAGGGAGAGGGGGTAGGGGGAGAGCTAGAGCTTCAAGTCCTGCCCCTGCCCAAACATAGATGCATTCTCTTCCCAAGCAGCCATGACACTTGTGCTGCCAGTGGAAGTAAGGAGGTGGGAGCAGTGTCTTCACCTGATGTCCCTGCACCACCTCCCCTCAGTCCAGAAATAGGCACCAGCAGTGAAATCATTGTCTCCTCCACCCCAATGTCATCTCTCAGTGTCAGCCTCCTACTGCCAGAGGAGGAGCTGGAGATGGAACGAGGGGTGCTGAGTGCACTGGCTCAAGCAATTTTGGGGACCGAGAGGGTATCAGAGTTTGTGCTCCACACCCGTCAAATTTCCCCTAGACCCAGGTCTCAACTGGAAAGAAGCACCATGGAGGAGGTTGAGGTTGTGGAGGCGAGTGGCTCAGCTGAGGTAGCTCCTCCTGCTGTTGTGCCTCAGCCTGCAGAGGAAGGAGATAAGGCAGGATCCTCACCCTCAACCCAGAAGCGGGTGAGCAGTGTAGTGTGGGAGCATTTTGAGCTGGCAGATGATCCCAGGTTTGTCATCTGTCAGCACTACCAAAGGCACATCAGCCAGGGCAAGTGGTTGTGGAGGCGAGTGGCTCAGCTGAGGTAGCTCCTCCTGCTGTTGTGCCTCAGCCTGCAGAGGAAGGAGATAAGGCAGGATCCTCACCCTCAACCCAGAAGCGGGTGAGCAGTGTAGTGTGGGAGCATTTTGAGCTGGCAGATGATCCCAGGTTTGTCATCTGTCAGCACTACCAAAGGCACATCAGCCAGGGCAAGTACATGAAACACTTTTCCACCATGGCGATGCTGCTGCATCTGAGAAGGCAGCACCCCCATGTCCTTCTTACTGCTCAGCCTGGCACCAGTGCAAGTGTGCCAAAAGCGAAGTCCCCTGCTCACTCCAAAGCCCCCTTCCCCCCAAAGCAGAGGCAGGATCCTACCCTGGACCAGTGGGGAAAAGCTGCAGGCAGAGGAGGGTGAGTTGCAAAGGCAAGTGAGATCACCCAGACCATTGGGGAGATGCTTGTTCTGGATAGCTAGCCCTTCTCCCTAGTTGAGCGGCCAGGGTTCAGGCAGCTTGTAGCACTTCTGGCCCCATCTTACAAAGTGTCCGCACATACCACCTTTAGCAGGATGGTGCCTGGTGCCCTCCCTGTATGAGGCATGCAGGGAGTACTTGAGGGAGGAGCTGTGCAAGGCAGGGCCTCAGGTAGCCTTGCACTTCACCTCCAACATCTGGAGCAGCCAGGGTGGCAATCACACCTACCTCTTCCTCACAGGGTACTGGTGCACTCAGTCAGGCCGTTGGTGGGTTATACTCCAAGCCGAGGTGCTGGATGAGTCCCACATGGCAAGGGAGATCATGGGGGTCATGAACCGCATGGTGCAGGGGTGGCTCATTGGGCAGGATGAATTCACCTATGGGTTTATGGTCACTGACAACAGGGCCAATATGGTGAAGGCTGTCTGTGATGCCAACTTTGTCGGCATCTGCGGTGTGGCACACTGGCTGCACCTCAGAGTGAGGGATGCCTTGGAGGGGGACAGGGCTGCCGGTGATGGGGCT
>NW_005843147.1:12670-18086 GCF_000455745.1 Alligator sinensis | reverse complement strand
GCAAAGGCCGCTGTCACCAGATGTGCAGGTACTGGTGAGGCAGCCGAAGGAGGGCATCAGGAGACAGTTGGATCCCTTGCAGTCCAGTAAGGTCCATATGATGGTGAGCATGTGTGACCCAAGGGTGAAGGGGAGCATGTGCACCGGCAGCACCAAAATCCTTGATCACTGGATGCAGGTGCTGGTCAAAAAAGTCAGGGAGGCCTAAGTGCAGAGGTGAGGGGATGTGGAAGAGGGGGATCCACTTTCCCGTGCCAGCACTCCCAGCACCAGCACTGGCACCAGCATCGGCACCAGCACCAGCCAATCTCCTCCACACCAGCCACTGCCAATGTGGGCCATGGGCATGGCTTCAATGTTGGGGTCCATATGCACTAGACCCCAGCCTTGGGCAGGTAGTGCAGAGGCTTTGGTGGCTACCTATCTCGCTGGGGATGTGGAGCCACTGGACTGCGACCCCTTGGCCTACTGGGCAAGCCACAGCCAGATGTGGCAGGATCTGGGTACAGTTGCCCAGCAACACCTGTCCTGTCCTGTCCACCGACCAGTGTACCGAGTGAGAGGGTGTTCAGCATCGCTGGGAATGTTGTGACACCCCAACGCACCTGCTTGGATCCTGCTTTGGAGGAACAGGTGGTATTCCTAAAGGTGAACCTCCCGTTGCTGGGGTTCCCTAAACTCCACCTGCAGATGGACTGAGTGCCACCCTCCTCACTCTGTCTGCACTGATTTCTGTTTCTGAGTTCTTTAAAAGCCAAGTAATGCCCTGCTCTCAGCTGGAGGGGGCACTCACTACATCACCCTACTGAGCTCTTTCCCCTGCCAGGACGAACTTGGAGGTATGGGATTGGGGCTATGGAGAAGGAGGAGGCCCCAGGTCCTGGGCATGACCACTAAAACTGCACCCTGCCACTGTAGGGAGGCCTGGTGGCACTGCTGGCGGTGCAGCAGCCTCGTAAATGCCAGGACCAATGATCCCCTTGTGAAAGGTGGGTAGGAGGTGCCATAACCTCCAGCTAATGCATGCATGCACACAGTCCTGTCTAGGGAATGCCCAGATCTGTCATGTCTTTGACAGACCTGACACTTGATGGTTGCAGTGCAGCTGTGAGGCTCCCGGTGAGCTCAGCTTAGCTGCCCAGGATGCCAACTTTTGCATTGAAAAACTCTTTGTCAGGCTGAGGAAATACCTGCAGTTGGTCCTGGATGGAAGGAATAGTAAAGAAGCCAGAGGCTGGCCTGGCCCGCAATGCAGGCAAGAAAGACAGTCAGTGAAAATGGAAGTGGAGGCATCAGGGTGGGGAGGGACAGGCTGGGGTGGGCGATAGCAGGGAAAGGGAGATGTAGCAGCGCAGGTAAAAGTGCAGAGGTGCCTGGGGTGTCAGTTGTCCAGCAAGTCACAGTGTGCCAGAACTTCACTGTCTAATCTATATTGAGTCCATGAGTTTCTGTACCTAGGAGGCCGATGAAGTGCAGTTTATAGGTGCAGTTGTGAAAAGTGGTTTGCATTGTAATTTGTTCCCTCTCAGGATCAGGCCCGAGAGACTGGAGGCAGTGTGTTGTTTTGGTGAGGAATGTGCCCCCACAGGGAGTTGGGTTTTCTTGTCTTGGATAGATTCTGGTGTGCTGTTTGTGGGGGTACTGGAGATAGTTGGCAGGTTTTGTGTTTTGAGCTGTAGGAAGTTGGCTTCAGTTCTGGTGATGAGGTTAGGTGCTTGTTTGAGTGTACAAACCATCTTTTAGAGCTGGGCCTATGAACTGCACTTCATCTCAGCCTCCTAGGTAGTAGGTACAGAAACTCATGGACTAAATATACACAGTGGAGTTCTGGCACGCTGCGACCAGCCGGACATCTGACACCCCAGGCACCTCTGCACTTTTACCTGCTACATCCCCCTTTCCTCCCCCAGCCTGTCCCTCACCCCATGACACCTCTATTTTCATTTACACTGACTGGCTTCTTGCCTGCATTGTGGGCCACACTAGCCTCTGGCTTCTTTACTATTCCTTCCAACCAGGACCAACTGCAAGTCCTTTCTCAGCCTGACAAAGGGTTTTTCAACCCTAAAGATTCCTAAGATATATTTTTTTAAGTACTCCTTTTTTATAATAAACATATAGATGTAAAAACACAGGATAAGCCATCACAGCACATGAGTAACAACATATGTCCAACACAACACAACACAACACAACACAACACAACATCTTTACTTCTTGATGTCAATTCCTTTATAAAACGACAGGCTCTGTGACAGTTCTGTGTGGGTACCTTTGATGCTCCTGCTGATGCTACTGGTGTTGAGCCAGCTTGGTTATTTTACCTGTTGTCATGTAAAGTGGTGGACCGGATCTAAGGCTGTAGGGGAGGAGGAGGACTCACTGAAGCACACTGCTGTGTTGTGCAGAGCCCCAGTGCCAGGAAGGGTGCACCTTAACACACATACAGTGTTACCCACCCACATCACGAGTTTTGCCTGTTAGCAGCCAGAGGTGCAGGGCCCCAGAAGCCAGACTCCCCCTGCACCTATATCTTTGACAGCTGGCAGGCTTCGTGGCCTGGCTGGGCCTGGCACCCAGGCCTGCAGTACTTTTCACCCGCCCCTGCACCCTAAGAGACACACACACAGCTGGCAGACTTCATGGCCTGCCAGGGCCTAGCACCCATGCCTGCAGTAGATTTCACCCCCGTGCCCCAAGACAGACACAGTTGCACAAGCACCCATGTCAAGAGTTTTGCCTGTCAGCAGCTTGAGGTGCAGTTTTCCCCCAACCCATGCAGCTATCATCTTGAAACTTGGCAGGCTTCATGCTCCCAGCAGAGGCTATGACTTCAGGAAGTTTCATCTGAATCAGACAAAAAACAACAAAGTTATAGATATTTCACTGATTCCCCATTATACCTTATGGCCAAATCTCTGAATTGGCTCCGAAGCTTCGGAGCCAATTTGGCCAAATCAAAGTGGAAAACCGATTCAGAGCTCTGAATCGAATCACTGGTGTCCGAATTGGCTGAATCTGAACCCAAATCAAATATTTCCCTATTTGCACAGGCCTACTAGGTAGTTGCCACTTCACCATGCTGCCCCCACAAAATGTCCGGTAGCTTGAATGCTGCCAAAGCCTCCCATGCCCTACCACAAAATCTCCCTGAATCCATGGGTTGGATGTAGGGAATGACAGGTATACATTTTGCTGTCTAACTTTATCCCAGTTGCCTTGCATCTTTGGTTTAGGGTTCAGTTTTTAATTAGATGGTTACATAGTCTATGTTTTCCCAGTGCCTCTGCCTCATTTAGTACATGTGTTGGACACATGAAATCAGACTTGAAAAATCCTGACTCTGACAACAGGAGTCAGAATCATAGAAAATCAGGATCGGAAGGGATCTAGTCCAGTCTCCTGCTCAAAGCAGGACCAGGAATATTAATATTATTGACCATTTGCTAATTGTCTTTCCTTCTTGTTGTGGCTTATACCAGGAAGACACTGCACCTGAGGACCAGGGAGAACTCCAGATTCCCTGCTGCTGTATGTTATAGTTTAATACCATGTTTCCCAACCTTTTCCAGCCCAAGACACAATTTACATTAATAAAAATTTTCTGCAGCACACCTCTTAAGGTATTCCCCATCCTCATACCTATTGTAGCTCATTGCCATGGCAAAATTCTGCTGCACATCTGTTCTTTTCTGATGGCACACTGGTTGGGAAACACTGGTTTAATACATACCCCAGACAGGCTTTTATCATTGAACAAAACTTGGTGGGGCTTCAAAATTCATTTATTAAAGTAATGAAGATAGGAGCTACTCCAGAAATAGCAGCTGAACGTGACATTTTTTGTTAGGCAGGGAAGTTTCTTTTGAGGGGTTTGCAGAAAATGTAATGTAATTCTTTTTCTTCAGTATTTAACGATGCTCTGGAAAGCAATCTCCTCAGCAGTGGGAGTGTGGCGATGGCAAGGGGCAGCCAGGGGCAGAGTGGGTGGGTGTGGTTGTGCAGCCAGGAGCACAGTAGGAGGGGGCGTGTGCACCTAGGGGTAGGGTGGGTTGGTGGTTGTGGGTGTGCAGCCATGGGGTGGGTGTGTGTGTTTGTGCAGCCAGGGACAGAGTGGATGGGTGGGTGTGCAGCCAGGGGCAGAATGCATGGGGGTGTGTGTGTGTTCACAGGATGAGTCCCACATGCACTGCCCACCATACATATGCCCCCACACTCCCCTCGCACTGCCATACCCACTGCCCCTACACCCACACCACCTCACACAGCCCGGGCACCCTCCCCACACACGCAACCCCCCACAACCCCACACCCACATCTTTACACACACACCCAGATGCACCCTCACCCCACATAGCCACACATGCACAACCCTCCCACAAACCTATACCTACCCCTCACAATATACAAGAGTAAAACTTCATTTTAAGCTATTGTGCAATCCCCTCTGTGTACACTGCACAAACACATGTAAATTGGGACAAAAATATATATATTTTAAATCAGATTAATGAACGCTGTAGGTGTTTCCTTTTTAATTTGGTATTTTTCTGGTTCCAAGATGGCACAACCCCTTGCTGAAAGGAGTACTTTTGGGGGCAAGGGGACGGACTTCTAGTGGAAAAGATCAGGGGTTAGGGGGCGGGACTTCCAATCACAAGATGGCAACCAGGTGGTGGGACACTGCCCAATGGCAGAGCTACCCATGTGGCTTTCGACATCTTGCCAAGCTCCGTAAATGGCCCTCCACCCAAAATAATTGCCAGCCCCTGGTTTACATGGCCGGCCCCAAATGGTGTGTAGTGGGGGACATGTAAGCTCTCTCTGAAATGCTCCATCCTTCACGATGGGTAATTGACTAGTAAAGAACTAAATTACCAAGCAGTAGATATTTAATTTTTTACCAGCAATAGCTTTATTGACTAGAATGATGAGGACAATGAATCACCATGGAGTGATTTTTCAGTAATCAGAATTTGGGAAAAGGGCCAAAAATTGTACAAAATCACTTTCCAAGCAACTCTCTGAAATGCTCCATCCTTCACGATGGGTAATTGACTAGTAAAGAACTAAATTACCAAGCAGTAGATATTTAATTTTTTACCAGCAATAGCTTTATTGACTAGAATGATGAGGACAATGAATCACCATGGAGTGATTTTTCAGTAATCAGAATTTGGGAAAAGGGCCAAAAATTGTACAAAATCACTTTCCAAGCAACTGCAGCTGTTGGCTACAAATGTCCAACTCGGGATCTTTAAAATTCTGGTTTATTAGGTGGATTGAAACACTGTAATCATAAACCTTGGGGCTGGTCCCCGCCCCCACACACACATGCACACACACAGTAGCAGGCTACAGAGTCAGGTATACCTATCCTACAAGCGCTGGAGTCTGCCGTCAATGGCCAGTCGAG
>NW_005843147.1:8760-11776 GCF_000455745.1 Alligator sinensis | reverse complement strand
TCTTTGCTTATTAAAATATGACTTTGAATGCAGTTTTTTTTTTACACACATTTTGTTATACTGATATTCTAAATAGCATTTAAATCCTTAAGAGAAGTACAGAGAAAAAACAAAACCAAACCCAAAAAACAAAGTACGCATGACCTTTAATAAATATCCTTTTGCTAACCAAGTGGAATATAAAACATTTTGAGAATTGCTGCCCTTGTTTCAAATATCAGAACAACTTTCCAGTCCAATCGGACAGAAGTGTTCTGGTCTGAGATCCACAGACAGGTGCAATTTTTAGAGGAGGTATTACTAATTACTCTTATTATATTTTTATGATATACGTATTTAAACCGTGACAACTTAAAACAAACCAAACAAACAAACACAAAATATATAACAAGACAACACAAACAGACAAGACAATTTTTTTGTAATTTTTGCCATGGCTGTGATGAGGAAGATGCTGCTGGTGGTAATGAGGCCTCATGGTTTGTCGGTCACCTTTGACTACACTGTGGTTTCTGCAAAAGAAAACAAACACACACAAACCTGCCAAGGAAAACTCCTTGCATGGCTGATTATTCATACTTACAAAGTGCAATGCTGACATGTGCAGTGGCAGGGCACACAGCATTTTCTATTCTTTGGGTGCTTTTCTTTTATACCGAAAAAGTGGAACAGTTACCTACAGGAGGGTGGCCATCCTAAGTTAAGGATTTTTGGCCTTTTCCTGCCTCAACGTCGAGGTGGGTACTGATCAGCCCGTCCGATGCATATTTTCCAACCGCTCAGAGCCGTTCCTTCCTGCTAGCCAAGAAGCTACCCAAGAAGGGGGGCCGGTAGGATTAAAAGACTGGTTACCCTGTTTCTCGAGGGTCAGGTGGTTGGTGGCTCACTTTTTTTTTTTTTCTTTTCTCCAAGCTGGGTCACTGGGATGCTCTCCTCATGACACAAGGAATCCTGTTAACAAGGCTAGATTCAGGGTTAGATCTATTCCACCCCCTTAAACAGTTTCAGTTGGGACACATTTTCCTCATTCCCCTTTATCAATTTGGACCACGGTTGGGCTTAATCGATTGATAATAGTGAAGGGTCCGATCCATTTGGACTCCAGGACATGTGCCTTTGGTATGAGTCTAAGGTACATGACCAACTGTCCAATTTCCCAAAGCCTGGGAAACCCACCTCCCCCCAAGTCGAATATGATCCATCCACCACCACCCTCTGAGTGCGACCCTTCAGCCAATCTGCAATCCATCTGACCGTGTAGGCATCTATGCCACAGTCGCCTAGTTTATTAATTAGGATGGGGTGAGAGACGGTGTCAAAGGCCTTGCTGAAGTCCAGAAAGACTACATCCACCGCGACACCTGCATCCATGGCCTTTGTGACCTGATCATAAAAGGCAATCAGGTTGGTCTGACATGATCTCCCCCTAATAAATCCATGCTGATTGCCCCTGAGCATCATCTCGGATGCCGGCCCATCACAAATGTGCTCCTTGATGATCTTCTCAAAGAGCTTCCCCAGGATTGAGGTAAGACTGACGGGCCTATAATTGCCCGGGTCCTCCCTTTTCCCTTTTTTGAAGATGGGGACCACATTAGCTACCTTCCAATCGTCTGGCACCTGGCCCAAGCACCACGATCGCTCGTAGAGCCGTGCCAGGGGCCCTGCAATAACCCCAGCCAGCTCCCTCAGCACCCTGGGGTGGAGAGCATCCGGACCCGCTGACTTGAATGCGTCCAGCCCCTCCAGAAGCTCTCTAACCCGGTCCTCCCCAACCTGAGGTCTGAAGGCGATCCCCTCGCGTCCGGCTTCTATCACAGCAGGGAAGTCCCGGTCCCTGCACAAGAAAACGGAGGTGAAGAATTGGTTAAAGAGGTCCGCTTTATCCTCTGACGCAACCACCAGATTGCCCCGCATATCCTGCAGGGGCCCCACATTACCCGGCGCCTTCTTCATCCTCCCAATATATTTGAAAAAGGACTTTTTGTTATCCTTAATCCTGGACGCTAATCCGAGCTCTATCTCCGCCTTGGCCTTCCTAACAGCCCGCCTGCAGGCCCGAGCAGAGGAGGTATACTCCTCTTTGGAGATTACACCCCACTTCCACCGGGCGTACGCCACCCTTTTGGCAAGCAGGCATTCCCGGACACCCTTGGTGAGCCAGGGGGGCTTTTGGACACTCCTGCCCGCCTTGCTTCTTGTCGGGATGGACACCCCTTGGGCCCTTCAGGTGGGTTATGCTGTTCAAGGAGTTCCCTCACTTCAGCAGCTTGAGCTGAGTACCCCCCTGGCAAGGGACCCTGTATCTGATCATTATTTAAATTCACCGCAACATATCCAGTAAACCACTTTCCATTTTCAAAGCTAGAGCTCCCATCTGTAAACCACACATGGGTAGGCTGATCCTCCACTGCTGGGTTTTCTTCCAGCGGTGGAGCCTCAGTGACCCCTGTGTTCCCTTGGCAAGGCTCTATACCAGGGCACTGGTGAGTAGTGCCTTCTATTATCAAGGCATATGGGAGCATATCCACCTTAGATTGGGTTTCATGTCCAACTCCCCGTCCAGTCAGGAACAATGCCCACCGGGCGATCCGGGTGTTGGACACTTTAGACCCTGTCAGGTTTCCTGACAAAATGTACTTTAAGGGTGAGTGATGTGTCTGAATGATTACTGGGGCCATCTCTGTGAGTCCTTCAAATTTTTGAACAGCCCATGCTGCAGCCAGGCACTCTCGTTCACACGGGTTAAAATTAATCTCTGGACCTGTCAATTTGCGGGATTCGTAAACTGTGGGTACCAGTTTACTGTCTGAATTTTTTTTGTAGCAGTACAGCTGATAGAGCTATTTCATTCGTTGCCAGTTTAATATAGAAAGGCTTCAATGGGTTAGGGTGTGCCAGAGCAGGAGCCGTGATTAATGCCTCCTTAAGGGAACAAAAAGCCTTTTGCTCCTGTCTCCCCACTCCCACTGCACCTTTTTCTTTAGCAGCCTCCACAGAGGCTGTGTGATCTCTT
>NW_005843147.1:7270-8219 GCF_000455745.1 Alligator sinensis | reverse complement strand
TTAGCCACTATGGGAGCCATGGGGCGAGTCCCCTTGTTAATGGCTCGATAGTCAACAGTAAGCCTCCACGATACCCGGTCCGCCTTTAGGACGGGCCATACGGGGGAATTAAATTCTGAATTGGTTTCAATCAACACTCCCTGCTGCAGTAGGTCTGTGATAATTAACTGTATAGCTTCCTCTGCTTGCTTGGGGAAGCTATTACTGTTTTTGAGGAGGCACCGGATCCCCTATGATCTTAACGCAGGCGTTGATCCGGCCACACTCACTTTTACTCCTAGTCCATACGTTAGGGAACTGCTGCACCTACTCATCCCCCGAGTCAAAGTCAATGGCTCCAACCCATTACACCGTTCCCAACTCCAGTATGGGTTTGTCTCACAAGGCTCCCAGGAATCAGCTGTCTGTGCTTGCCATACAACTCTGTTGGCTAGATCCAGGATCCAGGCTTCCTGGTTGAACAAGGGGGCTCCCAGAATCAACTGTTCAGTGGAGCCCTCTTGTTCAACTCCATCTATACTAATTTCTTGGGGCCCCTCTGGGAACTGGATGCAGGTGGTCACCCCTGTGCACACCACCCCGGTGGACTCCTGCCCTGTAAAGGATCGGAGTGTAATTCGATCAGTCTCAAATTGCTTCAGGTCCCATTTCCCCCAAATACATTTAGCGCAGCTCCGGTGTCCAGGAGTGCACTGGTATGCCCTTGAGTTCCCACCGTAACGGGTATTCGGCATCTCCCTCCTGGATCCCAATCAAGGGTCCCCAATTTCTCCCATGAGCCTGGGCTTTGCTCAGGGGTCCCATTACGGGGGCTCCGTCAGTGCTCCTCGGAGACCGGGGCTGAGGCTGCTACCCTGTTAGAAAGGGGAGGTGCTGCTCCCTCCCCAGTCAGCTCTGCCATTCTGATAAGCAGCTCGGCTAGAGGCTTTCCATGCCATTTCCCTCTCGG
>NW_005843147.1:5148-6364 GCF_000455745.1 Alligator sinensis | reverse complement strand
CTCAGGCACCAGGGTCCTTTCCTGATCTGACTTAGGGTCTTCAGGAGAGGGCTCCCCTGCATCCTCTGGATCTCCCCACATCTCCCCACCCCAAATCTCTCCTGGATTGAAGGGGATGTCTGGATCCCTGGCTTGGTCTCCCCGGATGACAGCTGCTACTTGCCGCTGCGCTCCTGGAGTTCCTTTTTCAAACGGTTAATGGTATTTAGACCGGGGCCATGGTTGGCCTTGGCTCCCTTCTCGGCTTGGTCTTTAACCATTGTCTTTACCAATTTCTGCAAGGCTTCTCAGCTAGCCTTTTCTTGGTCCAATAATTCCAATTGTTGGGCATTGTCTTGATTTATTTTTCTCAATTCCTCATTTTCATTTTCCAAGTTCCGAGACAACCCCTTTAGAGTCTGATTACTGGTTTCCAATTGGACACATCTATCTTTTTGAATTTGAATTAGCTCCTCCTTTTCCTCAATTTCAGAGGCTCGCTGAGCTTTTTCCTCAACTGCTGTTTTTACAGCATGCCATAGTAGCCAGACCAAGGCACTGTGTTGCCTTTGAACCGAGGGTTTTTCACAAAGGCAAAATCTTTCAAATTGGGATTCAGTGAACCCTATGGAAAAGCCTGGGGTACACACATCCTCCCTCCATGGGCTGGGTCCACCCTTCAGAATCTCCCTATGGAGAGGGGAAATTTCCTCCCTCCGTACCCACTTATCTTCTTGGCCTCCTGCTCCAACCTTAAGGGGTTTTTTCCTAAACAAAGACATTTTCCTCAACATGCCTCAAGCCTCTCAGTTTCCTTGAGCCCTCGCGCTCCCAACTGACTCTGCCCCTGCCCCTGCAGTTCTACAACCCAATCTCTTCCTTGGGATATGCCCCCCCCCTTGGGTGACTACTAAAACTGAGTCTAAATCCTAATCCACCCCCTTGGGTGACAACTAAATCCAGGCCCTCCTTGAGTCTGCCCACCCCCTTGGGTGAGTCTAAATCCTAATCCACCCCCTTGGGTGACTACTAAATCCAAACCCTCCTTCAGTCTGCCCACCCCCTTGGGTGAGTCTAAATCCTAGTCCACCCCCTTGGGTGACTTCTAAATCCAGACCCTCCTTCAGTCTGCCCCCCCCTTGGGTGACTATTGCCCACCCACCTCCGTGGACGTGGGTTCTATCTGGAGACACAGTCTCCCCAATTACCAATCCGCTAATAATCCTAGAATAATGCC
>NW_005843147.1:4384-4616 GCF_000455745.1 Alligator sinensis | reverse complement strand
AGGCCGCCGGCCCCCTCGGGTGTCGGGTTCCCCGCTGGCTGCTGCCCCCTTCACGGGGCTGACTTCTCCCCTCATCGTCTCGCTCCCAGGTGCTCTGCCGCGCTGCTCGCAGACTGCTCTGTCGCGCTGCTCGCAGCCTGCTCCGCCTCTGCTCGGTGTTGCCCCGCACTTCGCGGGTGCTCTGCCGCGTTGCTCGCAGCCTGTTCTGCCGCGCTGCTCGCAGCCTGCTCCT
>NW_005843147.1:2945-4097 GCF_000455745.1 Alligator sinensis | reverse complement strand
CCCGCCGTCGCCGTTCCGCCACAGCCGGATAAACGCCCGGCTGACGACCCGCGCCGGCACTGCCGGCGCATGGAGTTTCCTCAGCTCCTCCGGCCCTGCGGGAGGTAAGCAGACCCCTTGGCCACCACAGGAGTCTCCCAGTGCCACCGCTCCCCTGGGACACAACCCCCCCTCAAGATGCCTTGGGGCGTTCCTATTTTACCTTTCCGGGGTACACCAGAGCCGTCGTCCACCTTGTACGCCTGCGGTTGTATTGTTTCGTCTGCGTCACTGCTGTTGCACCTAGACAGGAAATCCGCCATGGCGTTTGATTTTCCAGGCCTGAACACTATTTGGAACTTGTAAGGTTGTAGGGCCAATGCCCACCAGGTGATCCAGGCATTATCGGTCCTGGCCGTGCTCAGCCACTGGAGCGGGGCATGGTCCGTTATTAGTTTGAAATCTCGGCTCATTAAATAATATCGGAAATGGTCCACAGCCCACCGAATGGCCAAACATTCCCTTTCTATCGTGGCATACCTTTTTTCTGCCGGTGCCAACTTACGGCTGGCATATGCTATTGGTCTTTCCATTCCTTCTTCCTCCTGCGTGAGGACGGCTCCCACTGCTGTTTCGGAGGCGTCCGTCTGCAAGACGAAAGTTTTTCTGAAGTTAGGAGTATGCATTATCACATCCTTGCAGAGAGCCTGTTTTAATTTCTTTCCTGAAGCAATGCTCCATGCGCTCTGTCCACCTTACTGCCCCATTTTTCCTTCCCTTTAATGCCTCTGTCAAGGGAGCCGTCAGTTCTGAGAAGTGGGGCACGAACCTTCGGTAATAGTTGGTTAGCCCCAGGAATGATCGGAGCTGATGGCAATTTTGAGGGGCTGGGAAATTTCGTACTGTTTCGACTTTGTCGGCCAGGGGTCTGATAGTGCCTCTACCCACCAGGAATCCCAGGTATTTGGTCTCTCTTTTTGCCAAGGCGCATTTCCGTGGGTTTGCTGTAAGCCCAGCCCGCCTTAGTTCTGACAATACGGCTCGGAGGGCTTGCTTGTGGTGCGTCCAGGTCGGTGAGTATATGATAATGTTGTCGATGTAGGCTGCTGCATATTCTGCGTGCGGGGCCAGCAGTCGGTCCATTAACCGCTGGAATGTCGCTGCCGCCCCATG
>NW_005843147.1:2507-2837 GCF_000455745.1 Alligator sinensis | reverse complement strand
TGATATATATTGGGCCTCCCCGATCTTCTCTATTAACTCATCTACCTGGGGCATGGAAAATGCGTCGAAGGTGGCCAATGCGTTTAACCTTCTGTAGTCAACGCATAGCCTCAGTGACCCGTCCGGTTTTCGCACGGGGACCAGTGGGCTTCTCCAAGGGCTTTGAGAAGGTCTCACCACTCCTAATTGTAGCATGGAGTTCACCTCTTCCTGTACGGCACTTCGCCAGTGGTGTGGTATGGGTCTCCATTTCTCCCTCACTATAGCCCCGGGAGGTGTCTTAATGGTATGCATGGTGTCATGGACCCACCCCGGTTCCATGCAAAACAC
>NW_005843147.1:0-584 GCF_000455745.1 Alligator sinensis | reverse complement strand
GTAGCTGCAATCCATAGGCTCTCCCACTTCTGTGCCACGGCGCCGGTCAGGGAGACCTCTGGGTTGGCTAGCTGGGACCCATCGTGCAGCAGGTTGCGTGGGGCATTCTCGCGAGAGATGCCCCCTCTGCCCACAGCAGAAGCACACCATATCCTTGCCTGTCCCCCGGACAGAGGCCGGATGCCGTTCAGCCTCTCTCGGTAGCAGTGATGCTGGCTTCGGGTTTCTCTGCTCCTTCGGGTAACTCGCTTCTGCAGCCGCGTATGCTTCCACCAGCTTCATCGCCTCCTCGCAATTCCGTGGGGCGTGTTGCCGTACCCAGCGCTGCGTCCTCTCATCTAGGTCAATCTGGAATTGTTCCAAAATGACCTGATCCGCCAAGTCTTGGCGGTCGGACCCCACTGGGCTCACCCATTTGTCAAAGAGGTCTCGCAATAACTGTAGTAGCACCCGGGGACGTCTCTCGTCGGGCCTCTTCTTAGCTCGGAACTGGTGTCGGTAATAATCCGGGCTGAGCTCCAGCCGATAGAGTATGGTCTGCTTGACCCGCTCATAGTCCTGGGCCTCCTCTCTCGGGATGGCCC
>NW_005843146.1:293109-321496 GCF_000455745.1 Alligator sinensis | reverse complement strand
CATACCAGGGTTTCACTCCTCTCCCCACTGCACACCCAGGAAAACTGAGATCCAAACACGCATGCACCAGATTAAGATGGTGTAGCAGCTGGTGACAAAGGAGAAATAGCATCAGGTGTCTGACCGTCAGCCTGTGTTCCTTGAAAACACTGCTTTTTCACTGGAAAATTGAAATATTGATTGTTTTCAGCAAATAAACTTTAATTTCCAGCTTTCAGCTGTTCTGGACTGACCAAGTCTAAGGTTCTGGCAAAGAACAATTCAGGTTTTCATGATCAAAAACCTCAAGTTTTTCACCCGTTGCTCCTGGACATAAGGATAGAAAAGCTGTTGCTGCTTTAGTAGATGAATGTGAATATGCAAAAGGCTGGTGATGATCAATTGGGGCCTGGTGTACATGGAGAGAGGGGAAGCCCATGGGGGCTCATACACGGGTACCATTCAGCTCTGTGCACTGCCCGTGTGTTGTCGGATCAGCTGCAGAGTCAGACCACAGGGAACAGGGGATGGGCCTGGTAGCAAAGGCTCTGGGCTGCAAGACAGGAGTGCTAGGTCCAGGCCTGACTTTGATGCTGATCACACAGTCTCTGGGGTTCCCCAGTTGTGCGTGTGAGGCCCTGTTTCTGAGGCAGTCGGATGCTGCAGCGTAGGGGCCAGATGAGCCCCAAGGCCGACAGTTCAGCACAGGGCTAGGGCAGGAGCAGTGACCCACGGTGCTGACGAGCTGTTCTGTGACCCAGCCCACTTGTGAAGCAGCAGTCAAGAGCACCCAGGCCTGGAGGCTCATCTCAGCACTGTAGCGTGCATGAGAATCTGCCCCAGCATCTCCTCTTCCTGTGTGATGTGGTCTCATCTCAGCCCTCATTGACCCTCCCCTGGGATCAGAAGTTCCTGTCCACACTGCTGCCACCGCTTCTTTTCAAAACAGCCCAGGGGAAAGATGCAGGATGAGGAGGGCTACACGGTGCTGCACCTGCAGTGCAGGACAGGCAGCTCCTGCAGTGCATCTCCAGTGGGGAGCCCAGGTAAGGATGTCACCCCCTCCTAGCAGACACTGCAGCAGAGGGGTCAGGGCTGGGCTGGGGCTGCCCCTGGGTGGGGGACAGGAGTCTGGTCATGGTTGTCACAGGCATGGGCTGGATCTGTGGTGCAGGAAGGGAGCTGGGCTGGAGTCTGCTGCCCTTGCTTACATGAATGAGAGCTGGAGACACAGGGGCCCTGGAAGCTCTTCACCCTGTGAAGGAGCCATGGGAGAACTGATAGGTGGATCTTCTTGAATGTGCTAGGGCTGGCTAAGGAATACAGGAGCTCTGGCTTGCAGCTTCTGGACCCCGTGGAGCCCTCTCTCTTCTCCACAGCTGGGGATAGAGCCCCTGAGCCCTTGCTGCCAGCAGCATTGTAGGGGGGTGCATATATCACTGGCTGAGAGCCCTTTCATAACTCAGGGGTGTAGGTTGTAGCCGTGTTGGTCTAAGGACATAGGCAAACACGGTTCCTTGGGTGAATCTGATATCTTTTATTAGACCAACCCAAATGGTTGGAGAATAGTTATTTAGAAAGCTTTTGGTTTCAAAAACTCTTTGTTTTATTCTGACGAAGGGTTTTTGAACCCAAAAGCTTGCTTAATAACTATTCTCGAACCGTTTGGGTTGGTCTAATAAAAGATATCAGATTCACCCAAGGAACCTTGTCTTTCATAACTCAGGCATTTTTCTGCAGCGACCATTGCCTTGTGGTCAGAGACCCTGACTGTCACCTCGCTGCCTGTGGGGCTGATGCTGAAAGTCTCTGCTTCCTGTGTCATTTTGCACCCTTCCCCCACATCTGTCAGAGGCTTCTGGTTGCAGGCCCTCTTCATCTGCTCCCCGGGGGCAATCTGAGACAAGGTGGCTGAATGATAATGGCCTTGGGACTGTTGGGGGGACAATCCCGAGCTGGGAGCCAAGGTGGTGATTTCATTCCCCATTGCTGCACTTGTAGAATCCACATCACAGTATAAGGGTCTGGAGTGGGGCTGCACCCCAGAGAGTGAATCAGGAGACAGAACCTTTGCAGGTAGCCCAGTAAATCAGCCTGTGCTGAGGCCTCCACTGCCTGGACTGCTGCTGGGTATGAGCTGGCTACTGCAAAGCTGACGTGGTTATCTCTGTGCTGCATCAGTCACTGCTGTGTCTGCAGTACAGGCAAGCTCTGGTCTCCTCACCTAGGACAGGCTTGACCTTGCTCTGAACAGCCCAGTTGCCCTTCTCTCTACATCTTCCTGTTTGATTTCATCTCTCTTGAACATGAATGACTAGAGCTGCACACAGTGCTCCAGGTGACCTCCCCCCAGGGCCTTATACAATGGTATTATTCCTTCTCCAGCTCACTGAGAATATCTTGTACGATACATCCTTATGTAACGTTTCCTATTCTTCATGTCTTATCTATTTCATAGTCACCCTGTGAGGGACTGATTTTCACAGGACTTTCACAGTTAACCATGACTCTAGAAACAGGGTTTTTTCCTATACTCTGCCTTCAAAAAACAAGGTATATGGATCTCATTTAAAGGTTTGAGGGTGAAGTAGTTTCCCCAGCAACTGAGTATCAAGTGTTTAAGCATGATCTAGATAGGGTTCTGCTATGTGTCCCTTGCATTGAAAAACAGCTTTCTTCTCAAAGATAAGATCAACCATATGCCACTGGAAAAGTCATGTTGTGTTCTTTCCTATTTTCCATTTAACTCCATGTCTCTAATCTGGTCTTGCTTTGTGTTGTGATAGCTGAGCAGACCACTCACTCCCTTTCTTAAATAAAGGTCCGGTACATGCTGCTCTCAAATCCTGTGACACATCCCAGCTTAACAGTATCAGGAATCCTTACTCCTGCACCTGCATCATTTTTAACAAGTTTACAGTCTCCCTTACAATGGGCTTTTCCCTATTGAACATTTGCTTCAGTGTGGGCACTTCTACATATTGCCCTATTTCAACATTGCTACAGTACCCTGTTTCCTAGGGTGACAAGAGAAAAGGAGTGTTAACCCCTTTTCTGGGGACTGTCCGTAGCCAAGCAAACTGCCAATGCAGTTCACCAGCTGCTTGTTTATGCAGCTGGAGCTGGCATGAGGCAGAGACATCATTAGAAAATGCTGCTCAGCTTGGATAAGACCCAGTGCCAGAACGAATGCTGGAAGGCAAGAGTTGAGAGGAAGGTATGTGCTACCTCCAGCATGACCGCAGCTACCTCCACAGTGGGTCACAGGACAAGGGTCTTGAAGAGGGGTCCACCTGTCAGCTAGAGTGGCGATCAGCACCTGGACCTGGAAGGACGTCGAGGGATGGTCCACCACAGTACATGCGGTATGTGTGAGTAGGGAGTCAAAACTGTACCTCCCTGATGTTTTAATTTATTCTTTTCTTCTACATTTGGTTGCCCCTAAGGCCGGAGGCCAGCCGCACACTCAACTTCTGGGGCTGAGGATCTGGAGTCCCTTGGATACTCCAGGCATGGACTCAGAAAGCCAATTAGGCTGCCCAGTGGCTAGTAGGCACACAGTCCCAAGACAGGGATGAGACTGATGGGGATAACCCAGGCTCACGTTAATGGGTCCAAAAACAAAGGACTCTTGTGTGGTAAGCAGCTTGCAAAGCCAACGCCACATTCAGGCTGTCACACTCAAGGCCCATATTGAGGTCATTCCACTAGGCTCAGCACCCAAAGCATTCAGGCTGACTAACGTCCAGCTGAATTGTGCTAATTGGCATATGGAGAGGGTGTAGGGGAGATGGAGCCCCACGAACATCTGCTGATGACACCTTCTAGCAAGTTCCAGCTTAGAGGGAGCCTCCCACTCTTGAATAGAACAACTAGACATGGCGGGTGAGTATTGAGGGTCTCCCTAGAGAGGTGACATATGGTCAGCAACAGTGCCTGAGGGAAAGCAGAGGCAGGATAAGAGGGAGGTGACATATGGTCAGCAACAGTGCCCGAGGGAAAGCAGAGGCAGAAGAAAAACCATTTCCGAGCCGCTCAGGAGCGGCTGTATGAAGTCCTCTGGTACACTTTGTTTTAGTACTTCCTTTAATGAAACTGCTAAAGCATGGTGCAGTAAGTGTCCATACTGTACTGTGTGGGCAGCACACACTTTGATTTCCCTGCCATATTGTGCACTATAAGCAGGGAGCATGCCATTACAAGTGATGTAGCTAGCAATCACATGTAGAGCCACATGACCACTATGTTGCTGTAGCGTGCCATAACACATTGCTGTACTGCCATATGACGACTTGTAGACATGTCCTGTGTGGCTGATCTGGGCCCTAAGTAAAATGGAGTCTAGTAGTTTGTAGGTGAAATATGGTTCCTTCTATTGGTTTTAAGCAGGGGTTTCTCTTATATTCTGATATTTCCCATGGAATCAACTTTTTATTGTTTTTTATAAGGAAACGTTCTTGGTTTCCAGCTAAGAATATCCCATTAGAATTGGTGAGGAAAAATACATAAGAGTTAAATTTTGGAAACAGGAGCAGAAGGCACAAATAGAAAGCAATACATAACATAAAAGGAGATTTTTTTCGTCGGATAAGGAAATGTTTGAGGAAAATGAAAAATATGCAACCAAAAATAAAAATAAATAACAATTAACCATGGGAACTAGAGAAGAAAAAGACAAAACAAGGGTTTGGATTTTCTTCAATATTTTTTTCCAATAATAGATAAATACTGGAAAAAGAAATTTGAGAACAAAAAAAACAAAAACAAAAAAAAGCCATAATGATAGCAATTAATAATAAACTTTGACAACAGAACAAAATTTTGCATTGTACAAAAGATTTAAATAAATGTGAAAAGGAACAAAAGATGGAAAGAGTTCCTGTGAAAATCTGAGATGAATTGAAAACAGTGTAATATAATAAAAGCCCTAGTCTGTCCGTCTGACAATGCTAATATAATAAAAGCCCTAGTCTGTCTGTCTGACCGCAATGCTTTTGCTCAGCTGCTCATGCCCTGATTGGCTGTGCAGGCCAGGTAGACAGGCAGGGCCAGCTGAGTTAAAATGGGAGCCGCCCACCCCTGCCCCCTCCTGCCGTCTCCGGTGCGGCGGCTCCCCCTGCCCCACCTCCACAGAGGTAAAAAAAAAATAAAAAAAATGCCACAAGCACTTTACATGTCCGTGGGGCCACCTGAGGAAAGGTGGGACCCCTTCCATCAGCCATGCCTCCTCCTGCAGCCTCCCATATGGCTGCTCCCTCCGTCCCACCTCCACAGAGGCTCTTTTTGTCTCCACTCTTGTTAAGCCCTCTGATCTCCCACCAGGTGGGTTTTTTTAAATCTGCCCAAATGTCCATGATTTGTCTTTGCTCCTGGGATGGGAGCAGGGGGAGGGTGATGGGAGGCAGAAAGGAGCACACATGGACCTGCCTGCAGCCATATGATGCTCCCTGATGCATCCCATTGCCTCCCCCTCTCCCACCCCCAGAGCACAGCAAAATCTGACATTTGGACAGGGCGCGGGGGGAGCGGGGGCTGCAGCTGTGACAGGGCAGGGGGAAGGAAGGGAGGGTTGCCTGCCCCTTCAGCGGGGAGAAGGGGCAGGGGGCAGCGCAGGTGCTGGAGCGGTGCCTGTGCTCGGAGGGGCTGAGCAGCTGATGCTCGGGGATGGGAGGAAGGAGCGGGGAACAGGGAAAGGGGCCCTGGCCAGGCTGCCTGCAGGGCACTGCAGCCGCATCCCAGGGTGAGGGTGCCACAAACCTCCCCTTCTCTTCTCACCACTTGCATGCATCAGATCCAGCATGCTCTGGCCTGGGCAGGATGGGGAAAGCTGGGGCCTGCAGCAGGGCTGGGTGGGGCAGGGGGCTGTGGACTGGGAGTGAGGGGTATCAGGTTGGGGTGAGGGGATTGCGGATTGGGAATGCAGGGGGCACTGGCAGCACCATGGGGCTGTTGGTCAGGAGTGAGGGGCACCAGCAGGGATGGAAGGTGGGGGGCTGAGGGTCAGGAGTGAGGAGCACTGGGGAGGGGGTTGGGGACTGTGGGTTGGAAATGTGGGGCACTGGCAGCACCAGGGGGCTCTGCATCAGGAGTAAGGGGCACCAGCAGAGGCGGGGGGTGGGGGTTGCAGGTCGGAAGTGAGGGGCACTGTGTTGGAGGTGGGGAACTGTGGGTTGGAAATGCAGGGCACTGGCGGTGTCAGGAGGCTGTGGGTTGGGAGTAAGGGCCACCATCATGGCCCAGGGGGGCAGGGTACTACAGTTCGGCGAGTGAGGGGCAGTGGCAGGGCTGGGGTCAGTGGGTTGAGAGAGAGGGGCAGCAGCAGGGCTGGGGGCCTGTGGCTTGCCAGTGAGGGGCAACAAAATGGGCAGGGGCTGGGCCACCCTTCAGGCCGGCTAAGTAAACACTTCTTTGAAAGCTGTCATTCATGACGGGCAATTGGCTACTGGAAAGATACAGTTCTAGTATCTAAGAAGTGGTCGTATTTTATCCCCATGTGCAACGATAAATGTTGAGTTACTAAACATCCATGTTCACACACTTCCCTGTTCGGTGCATGTGTACAGGGAGTCAGGGACGAACACAGGTCGTATTTTATCCCCATGTGCAACGATAAATGTTGAGTTACTAAACATCCATGTTCACACACTTCCCTGTTCAGTGCATGTGTACAGGGAGTCAGGGACAAACACAGGTCTGCCTCAGCAAAGATGGTCTGCCTCCTCTCTCCTCAAAGTCTCACCTGCCACGGTTAGGAAGATGGAAATAAATTTGATGTTAAAACCATCAGGTGTCTGTTAAATAAATACATTTGATGTTAAATTTGATGTTAAAACCATCAGGTGTCTGTGAGGTGAGTGGTAAAGGACGCCAGAGCGTCCAGAAGGATTGCTACCAAGTGCTGGCTTTGTTTAACAGTGTCACAGTCTGCTTGTTCGTGTTGACTGTCTCATGAACGCAGAGCCGTAGGATTGTGGCTCGGGTACACAGCTTCTCCGTTCACTGTAGGGTTTTCTGACGCTCCAGCTATGTTGGTCGCCCCCAGAACCTGGTCCCTGGGGTTTGAGCCTCTTTTTCCTTCTCCCCCCACCTTGGAAGGATCTTCCTGGCTGGTTGTCAGTCCCTGTGGACCCGGATGGAGCTTCTGCCTTACTCCTTTCCCTTTGATCCCAGCAGCTCTGAGCTACTCTCGGGGTCCGAGTGACTGGATATCCCATCTCCCCCTCCCTGAGATCTTGCTGGCTGATCTCCAGCTGCCTACTCCTGGGGTAAGGGATCCCTCCAGGCCTTTCCAGACTAGGGTCGTACCAGGTAACACCACTGAGACCCGCGTCTTCTTTCACCCAATGCCCCGAGGGCAACGTCTGGTGTCTTGCCCTTCTTTTATGTCTGGCAGCGATCATTATCCTCTTATCTATCCCTGGGGTCTGCCTTCATTCTCTTGTTCACCTGTGTCTCACCCCTAGTTTCACTCATAGTAACAGGGCTCAGCTTCAGCCCTCTGTTACATTGGGCTTTTAAAAGAGAATGATTCACACAGGTGAGTCTGCTTCCTAAATGGGCAATAAGATAACCTGCACTGGGATGGAGGGCATCCAGGATCTGTGCAGGGCTTTGTCTAGACCAGGGGTATCCAGCCTGTGGCATGATTGCCACAAGTGGCACGGTCATCTTCTGTGTCTGGCATGGGGCAGATCAGGGACGCAGCAGGCAGCTGATAGGGTAGGAAGCAGAAAACAGAGCAGAGGATCAAGCAGGAAGTAGCAGGCAGGGAGCAGAAAGCAGAGGAGGGCAGAGAGTAAGAGTTGGGAATTGAGGGCAGAAGGTAAATGAGGGGACTGAGCAGGGGAAGGGGATTGGAGTGACATGCAGGGCGGGAGCCAGGCTACTCTGTAACATGCCTGCCAAACAGGTTGGCCCCCAGTGCCCTAGATCAGCATTTCTCAACCCAAGTGGGTCACAAGAATATATGAAAGGGTCACGAACAAACTTTAAAAATGGATTCTCCTCTAAAGGAGAAAAACATAAGAAACTGTGGCTTTTCCCTTGCAGGCTGTCTGAGTTGCAGTCTGTGAGGGGCTGCTTAGGGGCCACCATGACGCACACGCACCCCACCCTGCCCCTCATTTCCATGCACACAGGAGGGCTGGGAGCAGCAGGTAGCAGGTCAGGAGTGAGGGGCATTGGCTTGGGCCTAGCCATCAATATTTACAAATGGGTCCTGGTACAATAAAGGTTGAGAACCACTGGCCTAGATGAACCCTTGAGAGCCCTTCCAGCCCCAGGACCTGTGACCCTGGGCAGGCCTTGACCATATTGGAGTAAAAACAGACTTTGAATGCTGGCTCTCTCAGGTCCCCAGCTGAGTCGACGATGGTGTCAAGTCACTTTCTGGTCAGGATGGATCGTAAGCATCATCCTGGGGATGGCTGTGATACGGATGGCGCTTTGGAGTGAGTAGCAGAAGACTGCGCAGGTGGGTAAGGTGGAAGCAGAGATTTTCATGGTCTGCTGAAACCCCACTGGGCATTTACTGTCATGAGAAGGAGATCTGTAGAAACACCTAGGGGTCTTAGGAATGAAAGCATGTCTTTGGCCGTACATATTCTCCTTAGTTGTAAGCTCCTATCTCCAATGTTTGGGATTCATTTCTTTGAGCTACCACTGATGTGCTGTGAAACTGTGAACGTCTCGCTTGATCTCGCTGTGATTCTGTTCTCTCTGTAACAGGGGCAGTTTTACTTTTAGACTGTCTTTGTACAGGACAGGCCCTGCTCTCAGCTGGAGGTCCTACATGCTGCTGCCCTGGAGCAAAAACAGATGTTGGGTTCATCCAGGGCTGACTGTAGTGGGATTTAGTGGGGATGGGTTTGGGGGTGGAACGATCACTTCCACACACAGCTTGACTTAGCTGTTATTGGCCCAGGAAGAAGTATCTTGATACTTCACAAGTACTTATGTATACTTCACAGGTCCTTAAAGTGGGACAAGGGGCTTGTACCTCTCTTCAGGATCTCAGGATAAAGGCTTTGTTCCAGAAGAAATCGAAGGTCTGCTTTTAGTCCTACTGGGCACATCTACACAAGATGATTTATTCCCATTGGACTAATTCTACTGCACATTAGCACTGTTAGCAAAAACCATACTAATGTGCTAATGCATGGTAGATTAGTCAGATGAGCTTTAAGCATCACAAAAAAGCATTTGCATGTGCTAATGCGCAGTAGCACCAATTAAGGCACATTAAGTTATTATCCTTTATAAGAGGTACTAAACTTAATGCACAGTAATTATGGCACATTAATGAATGTGTAGATGTGACCATTCATAATATATTTCAATGGCTTTGAAGTACCCCCTGCTGGCCAGTCCTGTATCAATATACTGCTGTGTTCACTTTGGGCACATTTATCAGAGACACCCAGGGCTCTGATAGTCCCACGACCAAGCCCGGGTCCCAATTCACCCCAGGCCCTTTGCCTGCCTCTGTCCCAATCCCTCCTGCACTGTGAGGGTCTCAATCTGCTCCCCACGCCCACAAGCCCCTTCCCCTTCACAGAGTAAAGTGAAACATGCCTGGCTGCCATGGTGGGCAGTAATCCACACGCCGGGACTGAGATCCTGGCTGTGTGTCTGTGTGTGCATCCCTCCCCCCACACTGCAGCAGCCCAGACCCTGCGGCCAGGCTGCCCTGCAGCCCGACCTGCTGCCCTGCATTTGCAAGGGCTAAGCCCCGTTATCGCTGGCCTTCTGCCACTTATGGCTTCAGGCCTCGGACAAAGCCAGTGGGAGTTACTCCATGTTGGACCAAAACAGGCTCTGGATCAGACATGGGGTCTCTGCAGGACACCAGCCCCAGCAAAGCCCCTGCAATCTCCTGGGCTCTAATTGTGTGTGAGGTGGGGTGTATCACTGCTGCTCCATGGCCCCTAAACAAGGATTGAGCTCCACGCAGGGATCAATGGCCTGGAGGACATGAGAGGTCAGATGGGCTGAACCAACAGTGTCCAGTGACCTTAAATCATGATTAAAGTACAAACCAGGTGACCCTGCTGAGCAAGACACCCAGTGCTTTTCCTTTGCTGTTACTCCCCTGGTTTCCCCAGCTGGAGGCTGTCACCAGTGTAGCTAGAGCCAGTACACCCCAGTGGTGGACCTGGCCCCACCGATCTCAGTGAGCTGATTTATACCCTGTGCCCGCCCTCCCCACTGACTCCACAGGAGCTGCAGCTGCCCTGTCCAGCTGGGATATGGCCTCACTGAGCAAGGGGGGCTATTGCTGATTTACACCAGGCAGGGATATGGTCTCAGTGGGTCACACGGGTTTCCCCAGTGGTGACCAGGCCCTGTGTGAATTTTGCAAAAAGGAGCAGAACGGAGCAGCTGCCTGCAGCGCCGCCAACAGCAGTTGCTCCTCCACGCAGGTGGGAACAGGATGTACCTGTGCCCTGGAGGACTTCCGGACTTCCCTGAAGCAAAATGTGTGTGAGGTGGGGCACAGCAGCCTGGCAGGTAAGTGCCCCCTATTGCACCTGTCAGCTGCCCGCAGTCACCAAACCACTGTCTGACATTTGCACAGAGCTGCCCTGCTCCTGGGCCGCTCCTGGCCCTCCTCTCCTGGCCCCATTTACTGCTCCAGGTAAGCAGCACCTCAGCGGGGACCAGCCTTGTGATCCCTTTGTGCCCATGGGGGCTCTTTGCTTGTACGCCTCTGGCAGCACTCGCCCTGCCCAATCCTTGCCCCTCTCCCTCCTGCTTCCCCACCGACTGCGTGCTAATCACGCGCTCCACTTTACACTCTGCTCTCTGCCCTCCTTTCACGGCATCCAGTGAAGTGAACTGGGGTTCAGAGCCCCCCAAGGGATGACAAGGTTAAATGGTCACACACTCCTGGAAAACCGTTTTAGGATGGACATAAGGAAAAACTTCTTTACTGCTGTGGGTTGGAAATGCAGGGCACTGGCGGGGTCAGGAGGCTGTGGGTTGGGAGTAAGGGCCACCATCATGGCCCAGGGGGGCAGGGTACTACAGTTCGGCGAGTGAGGGGCAGTGGCAGGGCTGGGGTCAGTGGGTTGAGAGAGAGGGGCAGCAGCAGGGCTGGGGGCCTGTGGCTTGCCAGTGAGGGGCAACAAAATGGGCAGGGGCTGGGCCACCCTTCAGGCCGGCTAAGTAAACACTTCTTTGAAAGCTGTCATTCATGACGGGCAATTGGCTACTGGAAAGATACAGTTCTAGTATCTAAGAAGTGGTCGTATTTTATCCCCATGTGCAACGATAAATGTTGAGTTACTAAACATCCATGTTCACACACTTCCCTGTTCGGTGCATGTGTACAGGGAGTCAGGGACGAACACAGGTCTGCCTCAGCAAAGATGGTCTGCCTCCTCTCTCCTCAAAGTCTCACCTGCCACGGTTAGGAAGATGGAAATAAATTTGATGTTAAAACCATCAGGTGTCTGTTAAATAAATACATTTGATGTTAAATTTGATGTTAAAACCATCAGGTGTCTGTGAGGTGAGTGGTAAAGGACGCCAGAGCGTCCAGAAGGATTGCTACCAAGTGCTGGCTTTGTTTAACAGTGTCACAGTCTGCTTGTTCGTGTTGACTGTCTCATGAACGCAGAGCCGTAGGATTGTGGCTCGGGTACACAGCTTCTCCGTTCACTGTAGGGTTTTCTGACGCTCCAGCTATGTTGGTCGCCCCCAGAACCTGGTCCCTGGGGTTTGAGCCTCTTTTTCCTTCTCCCCCCACCTTGGAAGGATCTTCCTGGCTGGTTGTCAGTCCCTGTGGACCCGGATGGAGCTTCTGCCTTACTCCTTTCCCTTTGATCCCAGCAGCTCTGAGCTACTCTCGGGGTCCGAGTGACTGGATATCCCATCTCCCCCTCCCTGAGATCTTGCTGGCTGATCTCCAGCTGCCTACTCCTGGGGTAAGGGATCCCTCCAGGCCTTTCCAGACTAGGGTCGTACCAGGTAACACCACTGAGACCCGCGTCTTCTTTCACCCAATGCCCCGAGGGCAACGTCTGGTGTCTTGCCCTTCTTTTATGTCTGGCAGCGATCATTATCCTCTTATCTATCCCTGGGGTCTGCCTTCATTCTCTTGTTCACCTGTGTCTCACCCCTAGTTTCACTCATAGTAACAGGGCTCAGCTTCAGCCCTCTGTTACATTGGGCTTTTAAAAGAGAATGATTCACACAGGTGAGTCTGCTTCCTAAATGGGCAATAAGATAACCTGCACTGGGATGGAGGGCATCCAGGATCTGTGCAGGGCTTTGTCTAGACCAGGGGTATCCAGCCTGTGGCATGATTGCCACAAGTGGCACGGTCATCTTCTGTGTCTGGCATGGGGCAGATCAGGGACGCAGCAGGCAGCTGATAGGGTAGGAAGCAGAAAACAGAGCAGAGGATCAAGCAGGAAGTAGCACGTAGGGAGCAGAAAGCAGAGGAGGGCAGAGAGTAAGAGTTGGGAATTGAGGGCAGAAGGTAAATGAGGGGACTGAGCAGGGGAAGGGGATTGGAGTGACATGCAGGGAGGGAGCCAGGCTACTCTGTAACATGCCTGCCAAACAGGTTGGCCCCCAGTGCCCTAGATCAGCATTTCTCAACCCAAGTGGGTCACAAGAATATATGAAAGGGTCACGAACAAACTTTAAAAATGGATTCTCCTCTAAAGGAGAAAAACATAAGAAACTGTGGCTTTTCCCTTGCAGGCTGTCTGAGTTGCAGTCTGTGAGGGGCTGCTTAGGGGCCACCATGACGCACACGCACCCCACCCTGCCCCTCATTTCCATGCACACAGGAGGGCTGGGAGCAGCAGGTAGCA
This sequence comes from Alligator sinensis, assembly GCF_000455745.1. Classification (NCBI taxonomy): domain Eukaryota; kingdom Metazoa; phylum Chordata; order Crocodylia; family Alligatoridae; genus Alligator; species Alligator sinensis. The sequence continues at coordinate 308,693 of NW_005843146.1, read as the reverse complement.
GGTCAGGAGTGAGGGGCATTGGCTTGGGCCTAGCCATCAATATTTACAAATGGGTCCTGGTACAATAAAGGTTGAGAACCACTGGCCTAGATGAACCCTTGAGAGCCCTTCCAGCCCCAGGACCTGTGACCCTGGGCAGACCTTGACCATATTGGAGTAAAAACAGACTTTGAATGCTGGCTCTCTCAGGTCCCCAGCTGAGTCGACGATGGTGTCAAGTCACTTTCTGGTCAGGATGGATCGTAAGCATCATCCTGGGGATGGCTGTGATACGGATGGCGCTTTGGAGTGAGTAGCAGAAGACTGCGCAGGTGGGTAAGGTGGAAGCAGAGATTTTCATGGTCTGCTGAAACCCCACTGGGCATTTACTGTCATGAGAAGGAGATCTGTAGAAACACCTAGGGGTCTTAGGAATGAAAGCATGTCTTTGGCCGTACATATTCTCCTTAGTTGTAAGCTCCTATCTCCAATGTTTGGGATTCATTTCTTTGAGCTACCACTGATGTGCTGTGAAACTGTGAACGTCTCGCTTGATCTCGCTGTGATTCTGTTCTCTCTGTAACAGGGGCAGTTTTACTTTTAGACTGTCTTTGTACAGGACAGGCCCTGCTCTCAGCTGGAGGTCCTACATGCTGCTGCCCTGGAGCAAAAACAGATGTTGGGTTCATCCAGGGCTGACTGTAGTGGGATTTAGTGGGGATGGGTTTGGGGGTGGAACGATCACTTCCACACACAGCTTGACTTAGCTGTTATTGGCCCAGGAAGAAGTATCTTGATACTTCACAAGTACTTATGTATACTTCACAGGTCCTTAAAGTGGGACAAGGGGCTTGTACCTCTCTTCAGGATCTCAGGATAAAGGCTTTGTTCCAGAAGAAATCGAAGGTCTGCTTTTAGTCCTACTGGGCACATCTACACAAGATGATTTATTCCCATTGGACTAATTCTACTGCACATTAGCACTGTTAGCAAAAACCATACTAATGTGCTAATGCATGGTAGATTAGTCAGATGAGCTTTAAGCATCACAAAAAAGCATTTGCATGTGCTAATGCGCAGTAGCACCAATTAAGGCACATTAAGTTATTATCCTTTATAAGAGGTACTAAACTTAATGCACAGTAATTATGGCACATTAATGAATGTGTAGATGTGACCATTCATAATATATTTCAATGGCTTTGAAGTACCCCCTGCTGGCCAGTCCTGTATCAATATACTGCTGTGTTCACTTTGGGCACATTTATCAGAGACACCCAGGGCTCTGATAGTCCCACGACCAAGCCCGGGTCCCAATTCACCCCAGGCCCTTTGCCTGCCTCTGTCCCAATCCCTCCTGCACTGTGAGGGTCTCAATCTGCTCCCCACGCCCACAAGCCCCTTCCCCTTCACAGAGTAAAGTGAAACATGCCTGGCTGCCATGGTGGGCAGTAATCCACACGCCGGGACTGAGATCCTGGCTGTGTGTCTGTGTGTGCATCCCTCCCCCCACACTGCAGCAGCCCAGACCCTGCGGCCAGGCTGCCCTGCAGCCCGACCTGCTGCCCTGCATTTGCAAGGGCTAAGCCCCGTTATCGCTGGCCTTCTGCCACTTATGGCTTCAGGCCTCGGACAAAGCCAGTGGGAGTTACTCCATGTTGGACCAAAACAGGCTCTGGATCAGACAGGGGGTCTCTGCAGGACGCCAGCCCCAGCAAAGCCCCTGCAATCTCCTGGGCTCTAATTGTGTGTGAGGTGGGGTGTATCACTGCTGCTCCATGGCCCCTAAACAAGGATTGAGCTCCACGCAGGGATCAATGGCCTGGAGGACATGAGAGGTCAGATGGGCTGAACCAACAGTGTCCAGTGACCTTAAATCATGATTAAAGTACAAACCAGGTGACCCTGCTGAGCAAGACACCCAGTGCTTTTCCTTTGCTGTTACTCCCCTGGTTTCCCCAGCTGGAGGCTGTCACCAGTGTAGCTAGAGCCAGTACACCCCAGTGGTGGACCTGGGCCCACCGATCTCAGTGAGCTGATTTATACCCTGTGGCCTCCAGTCTCCCCACTGACTCCACAGGAGCTGCAGCTGCCCTGTCCAGCTGGGATCTGGCCTCACTGAGCTGAGGGGGCTATTGCTGATTTACACCAAGCGGGGATATGGTCTCAGTGGGTCACACGGGTTTCCCCAGTGGTGACCAGGCCCTGTGTGTTCCCACCCACAGACAGGAGCAGCCACATGCAGAGCCTCTGCTCTGAATTTTGCTAAAAGGAGCAGAACGGAGCAGCTGCCTGCAGCGCCGCCAACAGCAGTTGCTCCTCCACGCAGGTGGGAACAGGATGTACCTGTGCCCTGGAGGACTTCCGGACTTCCCTGAAGCAAAATGTGTGTGAGGTGGGGCACAGCAGCCTGGCAGGTAAGTGCCCCCTATTGCACCTGTCAGCTGCCCGCAGTCACCAAGCCACTGTCTGACATTTGCACAGAGCTGCCCTGCTCCTGGGCCGCTCCTGGCCCTCCTCTCCTGGCCCCATTTACTGCTCCAGGTAAGCAGCACCTCAGCGGGGACCAGCCTTGTGATCCCTTTGTGCCCATGGGGGCTCTTTGCTTGTACGCCTCTGGCAGCACTCGCCCTGCCCAATCCTTGCCCCTCTCCCTCCTGCTTCCCCACCGACTGCGTGCTAATCACGCGCTCCACTTTACCCTCTGCTCTCTGCCCTCTGCAGTGTCAGTGTGTGGCTTGATTCAGAGTATCCGATAAAGTGACACTCTTTTCATTAATAACATTTCACTTCCATTTCCCCCTTCAGAGCATGCTTGGTGCATGCTCTGCCCCCCGAACTGGCTGTCCTACAGGGACAAGTGCTACTGGGTCTCTAATAGGTGGGAAATCTGGAGCAAGATCAGAGACGACTGTGCAAAGAAGAGATCAAATCTGGCAGTGATCAAGGACTGGGGGGAGATGGTAAGGAACACACTGAACTTTTCCTTGCAACATTTTGTCCTTCCTAATTTGAACTGGGTAAAAATACTCTTTTTTTCCCCCAATGATACATTTTGCATGTAGCATCTTCATTGAAAAGGTTGCTGCGCTTGACAGGACATTTATAGTGAATTTTGTCATTTTTACTTGTCAAAACCCACAATTTTTAACATTTGGACCTTCTGTTTTCCTTCTTTCTCCTCCCTTTGTTTCTAATAGAAGAAACAACCCCCCAGAAAATTTTCTTTTCCATTTTATCCCCATGTTTATCATTTATGTTTCTGTGCTTAGGAACATTTTAGAACTAAAACTTTGGTCATGCTCCAGAGCTGCCAAAGGGAAAATAATGTATTTTCCAGCAGGAAACCTGTAGCTTCCACTTTAAGGCCTCCAGGTCCTTATGCCCACATGCCCCGTGCATCCCACTCAGGACTGAGATGGCAGCTCCTGCCTCCAGTCCTTCCTTGGTGCAGGCCCCCATTACACCCTCATTAGACTCCCAAACAAATCCTTTTTTGCTTCTTTCAGGCAACTCTTCCCACTCACAATGTGCTCCCTGTAAACACCCACAAAGCCACCTCACAACCTCTGAAATCCATCCTTGATAATCTCTTTCTATGTGATGGCAACAGCGCCCACCAGGCAGCCTGATGCTGCCACAGCGCTGCCTTCTTGCTGCCCAGTGTGTCTGTCTTGTCTCATCCATGCAGATTGAGCCTTTTGAGGTAGGGACTGCATTTTATTCTCTTTTTGCAGCACCTGGCATAGTGGGGACCTGATCTCTGGCTTTCCTGCTTGCAGATGCGAAATAAAAACAACAACAACAAAATTGCTTTAATTTCAGCTTGGCACGCTCCCACTCTGAGCCCAGCACGTGCCCAGAAGAGGCAGCCCATTAGTTGAGCTCGGCTCTACAGCATCTGTATAGGTCAGGGACTTTTGTGGGCGTTTTTTACCCGTTGCTTATATCAAATAGCTGATTGAATCAGTTATTAGATAAAAGTGCCAAAAAGCCCTGCTGAAGTGCCCGATTCTTACAGACACTGCAAAGCCAGGTCCAACGACCGCTCTGCTTCTTCCGGTAAAGAGAGCGTTTTGTTTGTTTGTTTTTTCATGTCTGCAAGCAGCCAATACAGAAAGGTAGGATGAGTTTATTTTGGGTGCACAAATAAAAGAGGGGCGGGTGAGTATAAAAGACAGGTAGGGAGGTGGACAGATGAACACAGACAGACAGATCCCAAAGCCCTTTATATTCTTAATAAACCTGACCTCTTAAAGGTTAGATACAATCTACAGGAGATCACTGAGGCAGCACTAAAGGGTGCAGACAGAAGTGCAGCTGTCTCTTCTTGTAGCTGCGCACCAACACCATGCAGCAGATCTGAGGGTGGTGCTGAGATGCTGCCATTTCTGGGAGAGGGCGTCTGTTTAAGGGAGGCACAGTCCTGCCTCAGGCAGATAGATCACTTTTGCCTAGGATGAGATGCAGCTGCCCCAACGAGGACAAGAGCTGAACAGGAAATTGTGAAAAAAGATTTCCTCAGGATCTTGGAGGGAGTCATTAGTTCTCATTAAAATTATTTGCTATTGCTCTGTTTATTGGACAGGAGGGTTCAGTGTCATTATCTGTTTTGTGGCCAGGGCTGTCTGTCTTTTGTCTTTGAACTTAATTATCAAGAACCAAACTCATTTGCACAGTGACCAATAAAACAGAGACCTTGAGCCAATGCTTGTCATTCTGACAAATTGTCCATCTTGCAGGAGTTTGTACAGAACATTAAAGAAGTTTCAGCTAGCCCTACATGGATTGGACTGAGGGTTTCTGCCCCAGGGAGGAACTGGATCTGGGTGGATGGATCTCCATTAAATCTAACACTGTGAGTGATTCCCAATCAGTATTTCACATCCATCTGAAGTGAACATGGAAGGTAAAACCCTGGCTCCCTCCCAGTCAACAGCAGAACCGTTGGTTTCAGTGGGGCCAGAATTCAGTGAGACACAGGCCCTGACTCTGAAATATCTCTCCACATTGGGAAGTTAAAGGGTTTGTTCACATGGGAATTAAATGTGCAGTAATTCAGGGGATGAATTTCCAATGCACCAACTACGTTGCACTGACCCCCTGTGTGGCTGCTGTTACAGCTAAACCCTCTTTATGCTCCTAGTGTGTAGCTGGGTAAGTGCAATTTTAAGCCCTTAGGGAGAGTTCAGATTCTCCCTGTGCTTGTGTAGCCAACTGAGACTTGCTTTCCTTCTGGGTGTGCTCAGTAGCCTTTACTCGGGCCATGTAGGCTTCAGGGTAGATGAGTTGGAGTGGGTAAGAAAGAAAGGCCTCCCACCCTTTAGTCTAAAACCTCACTTCATTTTATAGCTGATCTATAATTTATTCCCCTGTCTCCCCCTAGCTGAAGAGCTCACTGAAGAAAGCCTTCACTGAGATTTGTATCACTCCGGCCACGGGGCTCTGAACATGTCCACCCAAAATTTGTTAGTGCTACGAAGTGTTACAGCTCTTGTAACGCCACAAATAAGTGTGCATTTAAGGCCTTCAGGCTCACTTGGGCTGCTCTCATGGGAAACCAGTGAGGAGCCACATGGAAGCTTCCTGCACCCTCACTTCCCAGTGCAGACAAGCCCCTTCTGCTCCCCCAACCCTGCCTCCCTTTCATTGCAAGCAGTGGCACAACTCTCTTGCGAACATGTAAGCAAATACATAGGAACCTGGAACTCAGCTTCTTGATTTGCCTTTCACCCCACAGGTTTCCAGTGTCAGGTCCCACTGATGAGAAGAGCTGTGCTGCAGTGAGAGGTCATCAGATACAATCTGAAATCTGCAACACTGACCTGAGCGGGATTTGCCAGAAACAAGCTGTGCAGATTTAAATATCTGGATTCATGAACTCTGCTCACAGAGCTGGACTGGAAAACATCCTGCATGTTCATTTTTAATTTTCATCTAACAAAAATTATAGACCAGACCCTCATTGTATTTGATAAAGATATGCCTGAATGACACTGGCTGGGTAAATCTGGCTCTTGGTGGTTTTCAAAATATGTCATCAAGACATTGTTCATGATGCTCTGGTAGGTGTTCTCAGCTTATATGATTATTTGGCTGGTGAGATATTTTCATCAGTTTCTGCATTATAGTGCCCCTCCAACCCTTGACAGTGAGGCCAGGCCCCCACTGTGCTGGGCTTCTTATACACACACATCATAAGAGATGGTCTCTCTCCCAAATAGGTTCCAGTCAAAGGCTGGAGTTCCCCAGGAGTTTAAAGAAAATCAGCACAAGATTGTGCAAGGGATCTAGGCACCCATAGGCATCTCCATGGCCTTTCTGCAACCACCCAAGCAAATTACGTGACCAACTTCTATTGCTTCCCTTGGTCCTTTAGAAAATACCACTCACTAGCAATTTACTGGCATCCTTAGGATGCAGACAGAAGTGACAATTTTTTCCTGATCTGGGCACAGAAAGCAGTTTATAGCCATGATGAAACACAAGTGCACAGCTGAAGACAGCTTTAATAATGGTTGACTGGGTGAAAATCTGACCCCTCACTGCATGGAAAAGTTAAAAAAGATCATCTTCTATAACTTTTGTCTGCAGAGCTCCCAGCCTGACTCTGTTTCCAGAAAGGGAGGGGGGAAAGGGAGCAGAAGGAATTCAGTGTGGAGGTGGTGGTGGGTGGTGTTAGATCCCACTGGAGGGTAGGGCAGGTGTTTTGCAGCCCCTCTCCTCCCCTGCCCTCTCAGGTGGGGGGCTCCAATTCATCCCCCCCTCCCATCCTCCAGATCCATCTGGGGAACCCCTAGAATGAGTTCCCTCTGCTCCTTTCCCCTCCTCCCATTCTGAAACAGGGAAAGGTTGGGAAAGAATCGGAGCCCTTGCTAGGGGAAACTAGCTGCAGGCTCCAGCCAGCAGCTGGATTCCCTTCTCTGTGGACCCAACAGTGAACTTGTGTTTGGTTCAGGGGACGGTTGTAACTCTGAACGCTTCCTGCAAAGCCTTCACGATTACAGCAGGGAGCTGCACCAGATGCAATATCCCCCCAAGGTTGTGGCAGAGCACTGCTGGTGTCTGCCACTTCAAGGGCTGAGCCAAACAGCCAGCAGGTGCTTGATTGCAACAGCCATTTTGAGACAGTGGCTGCCTATATAAACTGAGCAGTTTGCTGCTGGCAGCCAGGCAGGAAACATTTTCTGGCTGTTCTGCTGTTTGAGACCATCTACAGGTCAGAGCAGGAGGCTCCTGGTCCTGAGCATGACCTAAAACTGCACCTTGCTGGGAGTGGGTGTCCTGGTGGGGCTCCTGGTGGTGTAGGAGCCTCCAGGAAAGTATCAGACCAGTTACCACCCTGGTGGAAGGAGGGTTAGGGCACCTCAATAGCCCCTAACCCCCACATCACTGTGGTTAGCAGTTGGGGCCGGGCATGGCTATGGCCACCTGAGCCCCCACTAGGGAGGGAAGCCCTGTAGCCCCAGTGAGGGGGAAACCAGAGGGCTGGGAGCCTGGTGTGAGTGTGTGAGAGAGTTTGTGTAGAGTTGCCCCAGGAGGGGCCAGGGCAAGTTTGGCCCCAGTCACGTAATTGGCTGGCCACTACCCTGATTCAGGGTTGCAGAAGAGGCCCAAAGGTTGGTATGCTTGCCACCCAAGGTGTGCACTAGATAAAGCCTATGGCTGAAGGGGCCTGCTCTGAGAGGGAGCAAGGTGGTATACATTGTTGATACATGAAAGAGACCCTGTGAGAGAGGGCGGAGTGTGAGAGGCCCTTGTTAGAGGAGGGTGGTATGAATGCATGTGTATCTGAGGCCTGACAACATGGGCTAAGCTTGGTCCGACTGTAGGCTGGGAGCATTGTGTTACCTGGATGCCATCTGCGAAGTTTGGGCTGTGCTGTACAGGAGGAATGGAGCTGCAGATAGCGCCCCCTGGCATCGGGGCAAGAATGGGCAACCTTCCACCTAATTAGAACCAAATAAGAAACAACAAGGCATGGCTGATGGGTGAGGCAGGTGGTTGGTCCAGAAACAGGTGGGCAGGCCAATGGCAGACCAGCCCCAGGAAGGCCCCCTGTTACACAGAGCTATGGGCCTTCTTGCCACAGAGGAGTCTGGCCTCGTACCCTGGTTCCCCCTACAAGGTCCCACTTGCCCATGGGGGAAATGGACTGAAGGAGTCACCAAGCTGAAGGAGAAGAACATTGAGATGCAGGCCTCCCACTGCTGGACACCCATGTCCTGCACAGGGGGATCAAGAGCCCCCCAAGCCCTGCACTCCTCAGGCAGGGGATGGGCAGGTAGGAGTGATGTGGCTTGCATCTGTGGAGGGCTGGATATGAGCCCTGCAGGTCCCCACAGACTACTTCTCCATGACCCTGATAGAGAGTGGGATGACCGCAAGTTTGGGGTGACCTGTGAAGCCCCTGTCTGGCTGGGTTCCTGGGTCACCAGGTCTCAAAACTGGTGTGTGTGTGTCAAAGGAAGCACAAATGGAGGCTGGGTGAGCAGTTGTGACCTGTGTGGGATGTTCATTTTCCTCCCAGAGGGTCAGGAGCACTTCATCTGCACCAAGTGTAAGCTGGTGTCTGTCCTGGAGGAGAAGATTTAAGGTTGGACCTACATTATCCATGCTGCATTGCATCATGGAACAGGTAGATTACTTGGACAGGAGTTATGAGAGGTGGTATTGGAGAGGCAAAAATGAGGAGCAGTGGCTGCATGCGGCTACTCAAAGAACGAGGGCCCCCAGAATAAAAAGAAACAAACTGAAGTCAACACCTGCTTTCAAGCACTCTGCAGTGGAGCAGCTGAGGAAAAGGCAAGGAAGAGAACACCGGGCCAGCAAGATGCTCTAGGCTTGTGAGTCTTTTGCAAGGGTGGGCAAAATATGCCCTGTGGGCTGCATTCAGCCCACCAGGCAGTTTCATCCAGCCAAAGGCACCCCCCCATCCAGCTCCTCTGCCCGTGAAGGTGGGAATGAGGAGCCTACAACTGCCCTCAGCATATCCTATTATGCCTTGCTCTCACCCTTGTGGGCAGAAGGGCCCAGCCCAGCCAGCACTGGGTGGGGCTGCTGCTGCAGGCTTGCGCGGCATCCCTCTCTCTTCGGGCAGGAGGTAGGGAAGCGGGGGTAGTGGGGGGCTATAGCTGGCCAGAGCACCAACCATTGGGCTGGGCTGGTGGCAGTGCTGAGCTCATGTCTAGGGAGCTGGGGGCAGTGCAGAACTTAGCTTGGCAGCAAGTGAGTGTGAGGGAGGGTGGGGAGTATGGAGACCCCTCCCACACTCCCCTATAACATGCCACCCTGGCAGGCGGTGGGGGAGCAGCAGCAGCACTCATGCCTGGCAGGGGCCAGTGCTGCACCTTGCAGGGAGAAGTGCAGCTCCTGCTGATCTGTCTTTATTGCAGCCACCACAAGATAGTCTCTCTGTACTTGCATGGCATGGGAGGAAAGCCCCAGAAACTAGAGCCAGCTGGGGTGGGGAATGCATCCTGAGGCTTCCCTCCCATTCTGTATGAGTGAGGGGAGTGCCGGTGATAGAGCCTGGTTTCACCCCCCCTCCCCCCCCACACACACACACACTTGCCTGTGTTGATCTCAGGAGAGGACAGTGTGTTCTGGAGCCACACACCCACAACCATCACACAACCCCCAAACATACCCTATGCACCCTACACACAGCCGCATCGCCTCACAAACTCCCCCCATGCCCTGCCACACACCCACACCTATAGAATATACAGGACTAAGAATTTATTTCTGAGTTACTGTGCAATCCCCTCTTTATGCAGTACACAAAACAAATCTTGACAAAAATATTCTTGTAAGTAAATAAAATTAAGATAAGTTATAGCAGGTGTTGGGCTTTAATGCATGATTTGTTTTTTCTGCTTCTAAGATGGCAACTCCCGCTCCCGAAAGGAGTATTTCCAGGGGGCAAGGTCAGGGTCTTACAGTGGCCAAGGTCAGGTGTTAGGGGTGGGACTTCCAGTCCCAAGATGGTGACCAGGGCCCTGGTGGCTACCCATGTAGCCCTGGACAGCTCACCAAGCCTCATTAAGCAGCCCTCCACCTGAAGTAATTGTTTGCCTTTTCCCTAGCAATTCATTTAGTGTTTCCCAGATAGACCAGGTGGGGGCTTCAGCCAACATAAAATATATTTAGTACCCCCAAAATTGAACCCAGCCCTTGTTGCTGCTGACAGGTAGTTCAGTAGAAGGGTTACAGATAGAAGTGGGAGGCCAGAGGGACTTCCAGGGTCCTTGGACATGACCACCAGTGGGGATAAAATATCAAGGAGGGGGCAGGCAGTAGTGTGCAACGTGGCAGGGAATTTGAGCAGGAGAGAGGGAAAGGATATGTCCTCATGGTGCTATGGAGGGGAGGGCCCAGAGCAGGGCAGGAGATGGCATCAATGCATGCCAGCAGAACAGGGCTGGGCCATGGCTACCCAACCTAATGGACCTTCCCTGGCACAGACTTTCTGCCTTATAGAAAACTAGAGGACATAAAGGTGTTAGATTTTGTATCAACAGAGGACAGAGTAGCAGAAAACAGGAATGTCCTCTGTGATGGCCACCCTAGGCCTGAGCTCCGTGACTCTCAAACCTCCTCTGCCGCTGCATGCCCCATAGCCAGGTCCATCCAGCCGTGACCTCCACCTTGAAACTAAAAATGAGAAGAGAGCAGTATGTGCTGCAGGAGACTACGGTTTAGCTGTGGTTCCTTATACAAAGCTCTGGGCTGCACTGCCTCCAAAGCAGAAATGATTGTCTAAAATAAAGACGGCACTGAGCCTCAAGTGGATTCCCTCCTCGCTTACACGTGGAGGAAAAGTCTCTCTCCCTTCCTGTCTCACCCTCAGCAACCCTGTAACAGGTCGCCCTCCCCGGCGCCATCTTCCAGGTAATCTGTGCCTTACGTGGAGCACCCTTGGAGCCTTCTTTGGGGTTCTTATGTCCTGCCCTATACTCGCCTGCCACGTCTTGATGGAAATTATTATGATGATGTTCCTATGAGCGGGAGACTGCCTATTGTATTGTGTATGTTGGGGCCTTTCACCTATGTAGGCCTGACCCCTGTTTTTCTCTAGCTAGGCCTCCCCGTCTAAACCCACTAAACAGGGTTCGACTCTGAGGCTCTAGCCTTTTCCCGGTGCCTTGAGGCTCGTGTCCCCCTTTCCTGCTCCAATCTGGAGCCCAATCCCCCCAGCCCAGAGGCCTGGGTACTCACCCTACAGCCAGGGGGCCACAAGTTCAAAACCAGGGGATGACCCCGAGCTGGCGCCCTCTTAGTCCAGAAAACAAAACAAAATTGCACCCCAGGTGCACCAGACCTCCCTGGCCTTTTTAAGATCGTGCCTTCAGGCATCGGGGTCTATGCTCCCAAAAAACCATGCCCTCGCTAGAGCCAGGGTCTGTGCCCTCCAAAAGCCACGCCCTTACTGGCATTGGGGTCCCCACTCCATAGTGGGTCCCCAAAATAAGGCCTTCTCCTTCCCTTAATAGCCTCACCCAAACCACTGGTCTTATTCAATAATAAAAAATAAATAAATACAATAAATAATAACTGTCACCAACCAATAGGATCAAGAAAAGCAGCAGGTCAGCTTAGATTTATAGGGTTCATGCCTCAGATCCCTTCCATCAGCTACAGTCCTTGGTGTGGTGCAGCTGCCATCTCCCCATGGCTTCCATAGTTCCTGCCTTTAGACTGCTCACCCAGCTTCTCTGTGGAGCTCTAGGACGCACTCCTTCCCTTTCAGCTGCTAGGGTTCCCTGTTACAAACCCCAAAATGCTGCAACCAGAATGATAACCCCACTGTACCCCGCAGGGGAGGTGGCTCCCTGCATACAACAACACAGTCTGCAGTAGGAGACGTGTGAGGAACAGAGCTTGCACACACCAGAGCAGCTTGGGGTATGAGCACTGCAGGGTTTCCTCAATGACCACCTGTAATTAGTGGTGTTGTGACCCAAACCTGTGATGATTGATCTGTCTCATTTCTTCCGTAGAGCTTTCACTTCAGATAAGAAGCTGCAAACATCAGTCTTAGTAGACATTTCTTTGGAGAGAAGTGCGAGAGGAAAGGGTAGTAGTGTGGGGAGCAGAATAGTGCCCAGGGCAGGGCAGGGCAGGGTGAGAAGGCAGCAGTAGATCCTAGCAGAACAGGTTAAGACTGAAAGAAGCCCCACCTGATTTCCTGATTCCCCCCTCCCCACCCCACCAGCCCTACCCCCTAGACAGGGACTCTCTGTCCTGACTCACAGGCTGCCAGGACTCAGCCGGGCTGAGGGGAAGCAGTGACAGGGAATCATATCCAGTCTGAAACCTGAAATACCGCCTTTCCGTGGATTTGCCAAAAACACGCCAACCTGATCTGACCACAGCCATGATTGTGCATACCAGGGTTTCACTCCTCTCCCCACTGCCCACCCAGGAAAACTGAGATCCAAACATGAATGCACCAGATTAAGATGGTGTAGCAGCTGGTGACAAAGGAGAAATAGCATCAGGTGTCTGACTGTCAGCCTGTGTTCCTTGAAAACACTGCTTTTCACTGGAAAATTGAAATATTGATTGTTTTCAGCAAATAAGCTTTAATTTCCAGCTTTCAGCTGTTCTGGACTGACCAAGTCTAAGGTTCTGGCAAAGAACAATTTAGGTTTTCATGATCAAAAACCTCAAGTCTTTCACCCGCTGCTCCTGGACACAAGGTTAGAAAAGCTGTTGCTGCTTTAGTAGATCAATGTGAATATGAAAAAGGCTGGTGATGATCAATCGGGTCCTGATGTACATGGAGAGAATGGCAGCCCACGGGGGCTCATACACCGGTACCATTCAGCTCTGTCCACTGCCCGTGTGTTGTCGGATCAGGCTGCTGGAGCAGACAGGCTGCCGCAGAGTCAGACCACAGGGAACAGGGGATGGGCCTGGTAGCAAAGGCTCTGGGGTGCAAGCTAGGTCCAGTCCTGACTTTGATGCTGATCTCACAGTCTCTGGGGGTCCCCAGTTGTGCGTGTGAGGCCCTGTTTCTGAGGCAGTCGGATGCTGCAATGTGGGGGCCAGATGAGCCCCAAGGCCGACAGTTCAGCACAGGGCTAGGGCAGGGGCAGCAACCCACAGTGCTGACGAGCTGTTCTGTTACCCAGCCCACATATGAAGCAGCAGTCAAGAGCACCCAGGCCTGGAGGCTCAACTCAGCACTGTAGTGCGCATGCAAATCTGCCCCAGTATCTCCTCTTCCTGTGTGATGTGATCTCACCTCAGCCCTCATTGACCCTCCCCTAGGATCCGAAGTTCCTGTCCACACTGCTGCCACCAAGTGCTGACGAGCTGTTCTGTTACCCAGCCCACATATGAAGCAGCAGTCAAGAGCACCCAGGCCTGGAGGCTCAACTCAGCACTGTAGTGCGCATGCAAATCTGCCCCAGTATCTCCTCTTCCTGTGTGATGTGATCTCACCTCAGCCCTCATTGACCCTCCCCTAGGATCCGAAGTTCCTGTCCACACTGCTGCCACCACTTCTTTTCAGAACAGCCCAGGGGAAAGATGCAGGATGAGGAGGGCTACACGGTGCTGCACCTGCAGCGCAGGACGGGCAGCTCCTGCAGTGCATCTCCAGTGGGGAGCCCAGGTAAGGATGTCACCCCCTCCTAGCAGACACTGCAGCAGAGGGGCTAGGGCTGGGCTGGGGCTGCCCCTGAATGGGGGTAAGGGGTCTGGTCATGGTTGTCACAGGCATGGGCTGGATCTGTGGTGCAGGAAGGGAGCTGGGCTGGAGTCTGCTGCCTGTGCTTACATGAGTGAGAGCTGGAGACACAGGGGCCCTGGAAGCTCTTCACCCTGTGAAAGAGCCATGAGGGAACTGAAAGGTGGATCTGTTTGAATGTGCTAGGGCTAGACAAGGAATCCAGGAGCTCTGGCTTGCAGCTCCTGGACCCACTGGAGCCCTCTCTCTTCTCCACAGCTGGGGATAGAGCCCCTGAGCCCTTGCTGCCAGCAGCCTTGTAGGGGGGGTACATATATCACTGGCTGAGAGCCCTTTCATTACTCAGGTATTGTCTGCAGCAGGCCTGGCCTTGTGGTCAGAGCCTCAGACTGTCCCCTCGCTGTCTGTGGGGCTGATGCCACAAGTCCCTGCTTCCTGTGTCATTTCTCACCCTGCCCCCACAGCTGTCAGGGGCTTCTGGCTGCACGTCGTCTGCCTCTGCTCACCAGGGAAGAGCACCAGGGGCAATATGAGACAAGGTGGCAGAATGGTAATGGCTTTGGGACTAGGAGGGGTGGCTTCAGTAGACAATCCACAGCTAGGAGCCAAGGTGATGTTTCATTCCCCATTGCTGCACTTGTAGACTCCACATCATAGTATAAGGGTCTGGAGTGTTGCTGCACCCCAGGGAGGGAAGCAGGAGACTGACCTAGCCCAGGGAGCACAATAAATTAGCCAGTGCAGAGGCTTCCACTGCCTGGACTGCTGCAGGGTACGAGCTGGCTACTGCAAAGCTGACGTGGTTATCTCTGTGCTGCATCACAGTCACTGCTGTGTCTGCAGTACAGGCAAGTTCTGGTCTCCTCACCTAGGACAGGCTTGACCTTGCCCTGAACAGCCCAGTTGCCCTTCTCTCTACATCTTCCTGTGTGACTTAATTTCTCTTGAACATGAATGACTAGAGCTGTGCACAGTGCTCCAGGCGATGTCCCCCCAAGGCCTTGTACTATGGTATTATTCCTTCTCCAGCTCACTCAGAACACCTTGCATGATACATCATTATGTAACGTTTCCCATTCTTCATGTCTTATCTATTTCATAGTCACCCTGTGAGGGACTGATTTTCTCAGGTCTTTCACAGTTGACCATGACTCTAGAAACAGGTTTTTTTTTCTCTATATTTTGCCTTCAAAAAACAAGGTATATGGATCTCATTTAAAGGTTTGAGGGTGAAGTAGTTTCCCCAGCAACTGAGTATCAAGTGTTTAAGCACGATCCAGATAGGGTTCTGCTATTTTTCCCTTGAATTGAAAAACAGTCTTCTTGTCAAAGATGCGATCAACCATCTGCCTCTGGAAAAGCCATGTTGTGTTCTTTCCTATTTTCCATTTAACTCCATGTCTCTTACTTGCTCTTCCCTCATATTACGATAGCTGAGCAGACCACTCACTCCCTTTCTTAAATAAAGGTCCTGTACATGCTGCTCTCCAATCCTGTGACACAGCCCAGCTTGACAGTATCAGGAATCCTTACTCCTGCCCGTGCATCATTTTTAACAAGTTTACAGTCTCCCTTACAATAGGCTTTTCCCTATTAAGCATTTGCTTCAGTTTGGGCACTTCTACATGTTTCCCTATTTCTACATTACTACACTTCCCTGTGTCCCAGAGTGATGAGAGAAAAAGGGTGGAAACCCCTTGCCTGGGGACTTGCCACAGCTATGCAAACTGCCTGTGTGGTTCACCAGCTGCTTGTTTATGCAGCTGGAGCTGGCATGAGGCAGAGACATCATTAGAAAATGCTGGCCAGCTCAGATAAGAGGCAGTGGCAGAGAGAACGCTGGAGGGCAAGAGCTGAGAGCCAGTTGTGTGCTCCCTCTGGCACAACTGGAGCTACACAGTGGGAC
>NW_005843146.1:290792-293034 GCF_000455745.1 Alligator sinensis | reverse complement strand
AGTATGCCGAGGGATGGCCCGCCACAGCACATGTGGGACGCATGAGTAGGGAGTTGAAACTGTACCTCCCTGCCGCTTTAATTTATTCTTTTCTTCTACATTTTGATTGCCCCCAAGGCCAGAGGACAGCCACATGCTTCATTCCTGGGGCCAAGGATCCAGGGGTCCTTGAATGCTCCAGGCATGGACTCAGAAAAACAATTAGGTTTCCCAAAGTCTAGCAGGCACACAGTTCCAAGACAGGCATGAGTCTGACAAGGATAACCCAAGCTCATGTTACTGAGTCCAAAAACAAAGGACCCTTGTCTGGTAAGTGGTTTTCAAACCCAATGCCACATTCAGTCTGTCACACTCGAGGCCCAGACTGAGGTCATTCCACTAGGCTTGGTGCCCAAAGTGTTCAGGCTCACTAATGTCTGGCTGAATCATGCTGGTTAGTGTGTGGAGAGGGTGAAGGGGAGAGAGAGCCCCAGGAACATCTGCTGATGACATCTCCTAGCAAGTTCCAGCTTTGAGGGAGTCTCCCACTCTTGAATAGAACAACTAGACATGGCGGGTGAGTATTGAGGGTCTCCCTAGAGAGGTGACATATGGTCAGCAACAGTGCCCGAGGGAAAGCAGAGGCAGGATAAGAGAAACCTGCCATTACAAGTGATGTAGTTAGCAATCACATGTAGAGCCACATGACCACTATGTTGCTGTAGCGTGCCATAACACATTGCTGTACTGCCATATGACGACTTGCAGACACGTCCTGTGAGGCTGATCTGGGCCCTAAGTAAAATGGAGTGTAGTAGTTTGTAGGTGGAAGGTGGTTCCTTCTATTGGCTTAAGCTGGGATTTCTGTTATATTCTGATTTTCCCCTGGAATCAACTTATTATTATTTCCTAATTGGAAATGTTCTTGGTTTCCCAGATAAGAATATCCCAGTAGAATTGGTGAGGCAAAAATACATAAGAGTTAAATTTTGGAAACAGGAACAGGAGACATAAATAGAAAGTAATATACAACACAGAAAGAGATTTTTTTTATTTGACAAGGTAATTGGAAGTGTTTGAGGAAAACACAAAATACCCAAACAAAAATTAAAATAAATAATTAGCCCCAGGAACTAGAGAAGGAAAATACAGAAAGAGGGTTTGATTTTTTTTCCCCCCCCCAATAGTTTTTTTCCCCCAATAATGGAAAGATACTGGACAAAGGACATTTGAGAACAAAAAAGAAAAAAAAAAAAAGCAAAGCCATAACAATAGCAAATAATAATTAACCTTGACAACAGAACCAGAAAGCATAGTTCAAAAGATTTAAATAAGTGTGAAAAGGAACAAAAGATGGAAAGAGTTTCTGTGAAAATCTGAGATTAATTGCATTCTAATATAATAAAAGCCCTAGTCTGTCTGTCTGCCCAATTGTGCATGTGCCGATAAAAGCCTTAGTCTGCCTGTCTGTCTGTCCATCCGTCATACTTTTGCCCAACTGCACATGCACTGATTGGCTGTGTGGACCAGGTGGGTGGGTGGGGCCAGCTGAGATAAAACAGGAGCCCCTCCACCAGCGTTGCCTCCTCCAGCAACTTCCGGTGTAGCAGCTCCCCCTGCCCCATCTCCACAGAGGTAAAAAAAGAATTGCCATGAGCACTTTACAAGTGCCAGGGCCAGCTGAGAAAAGGCAGGAACCCCTCCATTAGCCCTGCCTCCTCCTTCAGCCTCCGGTGCAGCTGCTTCCTTTGCCCCACCTCCACAGTGACTCTCTTTAACAGTGTCCCCACTCTTTTTAAGCTCTGTGATTGCCCTCCAGGTGGGTTTTTTTTAAATCTTCCCAAATGTCTGGGATTTCCCTTTGCTCCTGGGATGGGAGCAGGGGGAGGGTGATAGGAGGCAGCAGGGAGTGCACACAGACCTGCCTGCAGCCATATGGTGCTCCCTGATGCCTCCCATCGCCTCCCCCGCTCCCACTCCCAGAGCACAGCAAAATCCCCGACATTTGGGCAGGGCAGCGGGAGAGGAGGTTACAGCTGAGACAGGGAAGGTGGTGGGGGAGGGGAGGGTTGTCTGCCCTTCCAGCAGAGAAAAGGGGCAGGGGGGAGTGGGGGCAGTGCAGCTGCTGGAGCAGTGCCTGTGCTTAGAGAGGCTGAGCAGCTGCTGCTCAGGGAGGTGGGGAAGGAGCAGGGTAGGGGGAGAGGGGTCTTGCCCAGGCTGCCCGCAGGGCACTGCAGCCCCATCCCAGGGTGGGGGTGACACA
>NW_005843146.1:290476-290713 GCF_000455745.1 Alligator sinensis | reverse complement strand
CGGGCCAGATCACCTCTCCCGCCTTCAGGCATGGGAGCCACTGCACTCCGGTCCGGGCAGGACAGGGACAGCTGGGGCCCTCCTGCGGGATTGGCAGGGCAGGGAGCTGCGGGCCAGGAATGAGGGGTACCGGGCAGGGGCATGGGACTGTGGGCTGGGAATGCAGGGGGTACTGGCAGCACCATGGGGCTGTGGGTCAGGAGTGAGGGGCACCACTAGGAATGGGGGGTGGGAGGC
>NW_005843146.1:289099-289527 GCF_000455745.1 Alligator sinensis | reverse complement strand
GGTTAAGGCACCCCAACCCACCTTTCACCAGGGTGGTAACTGACCTTGTATTTCCTGGGATCTACTGCACCACTGGGAGCCCCACCAGGCCACCCACTCCCAGCAGGGTGCAGTTTTAAGTCATACCCAGGACCAGAAGCCTCCTTACCATCCCCTACAGCTCCTCCCTTACCTCCAGATGATCTCAGTAGCCCTCCAGCCAGGCAATGTTACTGCCTGACCTCCAGGAACCAAACTGCCCTGTTTATATAGACAGCCCCTGACTCAAAATGGCTGCCCTCCTCAGGCCCCGGGGGGCTGCCAGTTCCAGGCCCTTAAAGTGGCAGGCACACACAGTGCCCTGCCACAGGCAGGCAGAGATGATCGGAGCAGGGTGTGGGGCCTGAGACCAATCAGCCTTGTGGGGGGCCCGCCCCCGGGAGGGAGGG
>NW_005843146.1:288514-289008 GCF_000455745.1 Alligator sinensis | reverse complement strand
CTGTGGGGCCCGTCGAAGCACATGGCCTGGGGTGGTCGCCCCAATTCGCACCCCCCAGGGACGGCGCTAGGGGCAGGGACACCCTTTGGGGCCAGCCAAGTAAATGCGTCTTGGAAATCCGTCATTCATGACGGGCAATTGGCTAGTGGGAAAAAAAATTCTAGCATCTAAGTGGTTGTATTTGATCCCCATGTACAATTTTTAGAAGACAGATGATAAATGCTGAGATACTAACTGTACATGTTCTCAAACTTCTCTGTTCAATGTATGTGTACAGAGAGTTAGGGATGAACACAGGTCTGCCTCAGTAACGATGGGCTTTTAAAAGAGAATGATTCACAGGTGAGTCTGCTTCCGAAATGGAAGAGCAGCAGGACAATAGGATAAGCTGCCTTGGGACGGAGGCAGGAGAATCTTCTGTACTGAACATTTCGAGAAGAGACTGGAGAGGCATCTGTTGGGGACAGTTTGGAAACAGGGCATCTTGGATCTGG
>NW_005843146.1:282904-286818 GCF_000455745.1 Alligator sinensis | reverse complement strand
TCACCAATTGTTTCTGCCCATTTAGCAGGGGTCCTATTCCTCCCTGGGCCTTCCTTTTACTCCCAATATATCTAAAAAACAATTTCTTGTTGTCTTTTACTTGGGTTGCCATCCTCAGCTCCATGGCAGCTTTGGCCCGTCTAACTGCCTCCCTACAAGCACGAGCAGAGGAGGTATATTCATCTTTGGTGATCTCTCCCTGTTTCCACTTTTTATGTGCTCCCCTTTTGTCCCTTAGGCTGCCCTGGATTTCTCTGGTCAGCCAGGGAAGCCTCCTGGCCTCTTTCCCCCTTTTGCCTCGCTCGGGGATTGTCTTGCTTTGTGCCCGAAGGATCATTTCCTTAAGGCACAGCCTTATGGCATGAGTACCACAAATGGCACAGTCATCCTCTGTGTTTGGCATGGGGCAGATCAGGGAAGTAGCAGGCAGCTGATAGGGTAGGAAGCAGAAAACAGAGCAGGAGACCAGGCAGGAAGTACCAGGCAGAGGAGGGCAAAGAGTACAGAGTTGGGAATTGAGAGCAGAAAGTAAATGAGGGGACTGAGTAGTGGAAGGGGATCAGAGCAGCATATAGTCGGGGTGCTGGCCTACTCTGTAAAACGCCCACCAAAATCATTGGCCCCCAGTGCCCTAGATCAGCATTTCTCAACCTGTGGGTCATGACCCAAAAGTGGGTCACAAGAATATATGAAAGGGTTATGACCAACCTTTAGAAATGGATCAACTTTAAGAATGGATTCTCCTTTAAAGGAGAAAAACATAAGAAACTGTGGCTTCTCCCTTGCAGGCTGTCAGAGTTGCAGCCTGTGAGGGGCTGCTTAGGGCCCCCCACGGCCCACATGCACCCCACCCTGCCCCTCATTTCCCTGCACACAGGAGGGCTGGGAGCAGCAGGTAGCAGGTCGGGAGTGAGGGGCACTGGGTTGCGCCTTGCCATCCATGTTTACAAATGAGTCCTGGTACAAAAAAGGTTGAGAACCACTGGCCTAGACGAACCCTTGAGAGCCCTTCCAGCCCCAGAACCCTGTGACCCTGGGCAGGCCTTGACCATATTGGGGTAAAAACAGACTTTGGATTTCTAAGACAAAACCTTTTAATCTTAGATCCTAGACACAGATGAGCCCATTGTCCCACTTCACATACCTGGGACACATCACTTCCGCTGGGACATGTCCAGGTTTATTCACCTGCCATTGAAGCTGCCTGTGCAAGTAGTTCCTTGCATCTGTTTTGATTCCAGTCAAAGCCCTGGACAGTGAGTCCCAAGATAAGCCCAACTTCTTAGCTGGCTTTCACTCTCCGAAACTCTCTACTCCAGGAGAACTGTGGCCTCATGCACATCACTGGAAGCGCAGAGCCTTAACTTTAGTTTTAATCAATGTTCCATAAACCAGAGGCTGATTGTTGTCCCTGAATGCTGGCTCTCCCAGGTCCCCAGCTGAGACGACAGTGGCATCAAGTTGCTTTGTGGTCTGGATGGATCGTAAACATCATCCTGTCGATGGCTGTGATAAGGATGGTGCTTTGGGGTGAGTAGCAGAAGGCTGCACAGGTGGGTAAGGCAGAAGCAGAGATTTTCCTGGTCACCTGGTACTCCACTGGGCATTGCCTCTCATGAGAAGGAGATCTCCTAAGGATTCTCCTAAATTGTAAGCCCCTATCTCCAGTGTTTGGGATTTGTTTCTTTGCCCTACCACTGATCTGCTGGGAAACTGTGAACATCTTGCTTGATCTCGCTGTGAGTCTGTTCTCTCTCTGTAACAGGGGCAGCTTTATTTTTAGATTGTCTTTGTACAGGACAGGCCCTGCTCTCAGCTGGAGGGCCTACATGCTGCTACCTTGGAGCAAAAACAGGCGTTGGGTTCATCCCAGGCTGACTGTACTGGGTTTCGGAGGTGATGGTTGTGGGGGGGAACAATAATTTACACACACAGCTTGAATGGCAATTAACTGTACTGTCAATTAGCTGCTATTGGTACTAAATGTAATGCACAGTAATTATGGCACATTAATGAATGTGCAGATGTGCCCACTCATATTTTTTTTGGCTCTGAGGTGCCCCCTGCTGGCCAGTCCTGTATCAACATATTCCTGTGTTCACTGTGGGCACATGTATGAGAGACACCCAGGGCTCCAGTAGTCCCACGACCCAGCCTGGAGCCCCATTCACCCCAGGCCCTTTGCCTGCCTCTGCCCCAATCCCTCCTGCACTGTGGGGGCCTCAATCTGGTCCCCGCCCCCCGCAAGCCCCTTCACAGAGTAAACTGAAACTTTCCTGGCTGCCGTGGCGGGCAGTAATCCACACGCTGGGACTGCAGTCCTGGCTGCGTGTCTGAGCGTGCATCCCTTCCTGCCAACTGCAGCAGCCCAGACCTTGCAACCAGGCTGCCCTGCAGCCCAACCTGCTGCCCTGCATTTGCGGGGGCTAAGCCCGGTTAGCCCCAGTTATCTGCCGCTTTTGGCTTCAAGCCTTAGCAAAGCCAGTGAAAGTTACTTCATGTTGGACCAAAACAGGCTCTGGATCAGACATGGGGGTCTCTGCAGGATGCCGTCCCAAGCAAAGCCCCTGCAAACTCCTGCGCTTTACTTGTGTGTGAGGTGGAGTGTGTCAGTGCTGCTCCATGGACCCCAAACAAGGGCTGAGCTCAGCGTGGGAATCAATGGCACAAAAGACATGGAAGATCAGATGGGCTGAACCAACAGTGTCCAGTGACCTTAAATCCCGATTAAAGTGCAAAACCAGTGACCCTGCTGAGCCAGACACCCAGTGCTATTCCCTTGTTGTAGCGCCCCTGGTTTCCCCAGCTGGAGGCTGGTCCCATTGTCACCAATGTAGCTAGAGCCAGTACACCCCAATGGTGGCCCTGGCCCCACCACCTGTGTGTTCCCACCCACAGACAGGAGCAGCCACATCCAGAGCCTCTGCTCTGAATTTTGCCAAAAGGAGCAGAACGGAGCAGCTGCCTGCAGCGCCGCCAACAGCAGTCGCTCCTCCAAGCAGGTGGGAACAGGATGTACCTGTGCCCTGGAGGACTTCCGGATTTCCCTGAAGCAAAATGTGTGCGAGGTGGGGCACAGCAGCCTGGCAGGTAAGTGTCTCCTCCTGCCCCTGTCAGGTGCCTGCAGTCACCAAGCCACTGTCTGACATTTGCACAGAGCTGCCCTGCTCCTGGGCCGCTCCTGGCCCTCCTCTCCTGGCCCCATTTACTGCTCCAGGTAAGCAGCACCTCAGCGGGGACCAGCCTTGTGATCCCTTTGTGCCCATAGGGGCTCTTTGCTTGTACGCCTCTGGCAGCACTCGCCCTGCCCAATCCTTGCCCCTCTCCCTCCTGCTTCCCCACCGACTGCGTGCTAATCACGCGCTCCACTTTACACTCTGCTCTCTGCCCTCCTTTCACGGCATCCAGTGAAGTGAACTGGGGTTCAGAGCCCCCCAAGGGATGACAAGGTTAAATGGTCACACACTCCTGGAAAACCGTTTTAGGCTGGACATAAGGAAAAACTTCTTTACTGTCTGAGCCGCCAATGCCTGGAATAGACTCCCTCCAGCATAAGCACCTACTATGGGACACTTTCAAGAAACATTTAGACACTTATCTTGCTGGGATCATTTGACCCTAGCTGTTTTCCTTCCCCTGGGGAAGGGGGTAGATTCGTTGATCTTCCAAGGTCCCTTACAGCCCTAAGGAGTGTATTCTGGGTTTTCCTTCACCTGGAGTCTGGCTGCTGCTGGAGCACAGCATGTGCCACTGAGATGTGGCCCTCAAGGCAGGATGCCCTGTAGTGTCTCGCTCCTCCCTTTGCAGCATGGACTGACTGGGTAGATTCACCCCAATTTTTGCCCGCGCCTGCCCTCTGCAGCACAGCACCCCCAGCTCCATTGGGGTGGGGGGCATGGACCCCAACACTTCCT